>NC_029774.3:111997957-112035458 GCF_000817695.3 Arachis duranensis | reverse complement strand
TCTGTATCGATAGATTTTGGATTTGATTATTATATTATTAAATTTATCTCAATTTATACTAAATCAGGTAAAATAATAATATAATAATAATATTATATTATTATTAGTTGAGATGTCTAATCCATTTTACTTTTAGTAAAAAGTTATTTCGTTACAAAAATTGGGTTTTTACATTTATACTCTTGGTTTTGTATTTTGAGTATAGTTGGAATTTGGTATTAGGTGGAGTGTCACAAATAACTATTTTATTTGCATTTTATTAGAAATTTGATTAACATAAAGTGGTTATCTAATTTTGTAACTTTGTTATACCATATTTCTTTTTGTAAGATATTGGTATTCATTTATATTAAGACTCAACCCCTTCTAAAATAACATATAAGTTATCCTTCATTATGTGTCACATTGTAATTGATTCTTATCTTAACCATAGTTGGGTTATTTTATAATTTATTATTCTTAAAATATCAAAACTCCACTCCCGTTAATTGAAGCACATTCCACTGCTCCATTCTTTATTTATCACTTCATCACCTAGATTTGGTCCTTCCAAGTACAGTCGCATTCTTGACAAAAAGTGCTAACGTCATCGCCATGCTCTCCCATACAACCTCTCTTCCCAGAATAGTATAGCCAGTGCCTCTTTTTGGCGTGAATCACTGCTTACCCACATAATTAATGGTTAATTTGGTTATTAAATTTTTTTATTAAAAAAACATATCTTTATTTAATTACGTGATGGAACATATATTTATATGTAAAATATAATAAAATAAAATAAATCTATTCAAAGTATTTAAAAGTATAATTAAAATCATGAACATACAAATATAATAATAAAATTTGTACTCCAAAAAAGTAAACATATTTTTTTATCATACATATATTATTTAAAAATAAATATATTATTAAAATTAATAACAGAAATTTGAAATGATAAAATTCAACTTTTTACCGTATCTTTTATAGTATTTTTATTTTTTAATTTTTAATTTATTAGTACTTTATTATTTAATTAATAATTAAACAAATTATTTTTATGAAAAATTATTTTTTATATTATATTAGAGAAGAGACTAATATAACAGTTTAAAAAATAAATTGTATAAATATTTAAGAGATAAATATGAAATACATACCTAAGTAATGTTTAGTTTGGTTATTAAATTTTTTTATTAAAATAAATCTTTATTTAATTACACGATAGAACATATATTTATATGTAAAATATAATATAATAACTCTATTTAGAGTACTTAAAAGTATAATTAAAATCAGAAAAAATATATTTTTTATTGTACATAAATTATTTTAAAAAATAATAAATTGTTAAAATTAATAACACAAGTTTAAAATGATAAAATCTAACTTTTTTACAAGTATTTTTTATAGTATTTTTATTCTTTTAATTTTTAATTTATTCGTACTTTATTATTTAATTAATGATTAAATAAATTATCTTCATGATAAATTATTTTTTGTATTATCTTAAAGAAGAGACCAATATAACAGTCTAAAAAATAATGTAAAAATTCTTAAATATTTATACAATTTATTTTTTAAACTGCTATATTGGTCTCTTCTCTAATATAATACAAAAAATAATTTTTCATAAAAATAATTTGTTTAATTTTTAATTAAATAATAAAGTACTAATAAATTAAAAATTAAAAAAAATAAAAATACTATAAAAAATGCGGTAAGAAAGTTAAATTTTATTATTTTAAATTTCTGTTATTAATTTTAATAATATATTTATTTTTTAAATAATATATGTATGATAAAAAAAAATATGTTTATTTGTTTGGAGTACAAATTTTATTATTATATTTGTATATTCATAATTTTAATTATACTTTTAAATACTTTGAATAGATTTATTTTATTATATTATATTTTACATATAAATATATGTTCCGTCACGTAATTAAATAAAGATATATTTTTTTAATAAAAAAATTTAACAACTAAAATTAACCATTAATTATATGAATAAGCAGTGATACATGGCAAAAAGAAGCGCTAGCTATACTGGGAAGGACAAGCTATGGGCGATGGAATTTAAGACGTGACTAAGGGATGATGCACTAAAGAAATAGAGGTTGTGTGGGAAGACAGTAGATGGCGATGACGTTGGTGCTTCTTGTCACAAACGCAACGGTGCTTGGAAGGACCGAATCTAGGTGATGAAGTGATGAACAAAAAATGGAGAAGTGGAATGTGCTTCAATTAACGGGAGTGGAGTTTTAATATTTTAAGAATAATAAATTAGAAAATAACCTAACTATGGTTAAGATAAGGACTAATTACAATGTGACACATAATGAAAGGTAACTTACATGTTATTTTAGAGGGAGTTGGATAGTATTCACCTTATATTAATGGTATAAATTTTGCGCTTCCACTTGTACGTTCTATTTCTAACAGTAGTATCAGAGTTCTAGATTGAGTCCTGGGTCAATTTATTCAAAGATGTCATCTATAAAGTTTGAGATTTAATAGTTCGATGGTCGCATCAACTTTAGAATATGAAAAGTTTATATGATGGCAATGTTTACACAATAAAATGTTAGGGCAGCATTTGCTGGAAAAGGAAAAATGTCTAGCAATATAAAATTATAAATGATGATGCAGAATGAAAAAACATTTATCAGAAATCTCTCACTATCATTCATTTATCGCAGGAAATCTGTTCATAAAAAAAAAAAAAGTTGCCATACTATGGACTAAGTTGGAGACATTATTTAGTGTTTTACAACGTCTTTATATGCTTCGTATGACAGAAAAAACTTCAATAAAATCACATATTGTTGAATTCACATCTTTAGTGACGGAGTTAAGTAATATGAATGAAACTTTTTTTTTTTGGAGAACAATAAACTATGATATTGCTTTGTTCATTATCTTATACTCATACAAGTATTTTCGTGAAATATTCATCCATAGGCGTAAACATCTAAATATTAATGAGACTAAAAAGTCATTTTTAAGTCATGAAAAAATGGAGTATGATAGGAGTGATAAACATGATTCATCGATTGCTTTGGTTAACTGAATAGATGATGGTTTCAAGTTCCAACAGCAACCAAGAAAAGCCTAAACTTATATTTAATGTTCGAGATAGAAGATACAGATATTGTCAATATGAAAGTCATCGGAAGACAAATTGTTTTATATTTCAAAAAAAAAAAAAAACTCAAATACTTCAGTAAATATTGTTAAAAATAATAGAGATGTTCTTTAAATATTAACTAGATTGGTTGATTGTTTACAGAGATTTAATTTTGATATGTTATAGATTTATGTGCTTATATTTTATTTTAAATTAAATTATTAAAAATATTATTAAAATTGATTTTGAGGTGAAGATAATAAAAAAATAAAAATTAATTTTTATTTCTCAATGTTTTGCAAGTTGAACTAAAATCAAAGTGCAATGAAGAGACTAGAGAGCCTTAGTTGGAGGAACATTGTGGAATCCTGGATATAGCTGCTGAATGGAATTGTAAATGAAATTGAAAGCTACTTGCTTAAGACTACGCAAAAGCATTAAATGACTAGAAATCCTATTATCTCAAAAGTATAATCAAATCAAGTTGGAACATGATCTTTTAAGATGTTTTCATTATGCTGCCATAATAAATAGGAAGCCTTGGTTTCAAGATGTACTATGCTATTTCTAGTTAAGATGTATTAATTACAGGTAGAGCTTTATTGAGAAAAAAATGTAAGTTTTTTATATTGTATTTTTATATTTATTTTGTGTATTAAGTAATTAGTAATTTTTTTTGTTAAAAAATTTAATTTTATTTTTTAGTATCTTTTTACTGTTTTTGGGCTAAATATTTATTACAACAATTTTATTTTCAATACGTGATGATCATATTAGATGTAAAATATTACTAATTTATTTATCTTATAGTTTTAATATTAGAGTAAAATATCGTTTTTGTCCCCAACGTTTGGGTTAAATTCTATTTGTATCCCTAACGTTTAAAACGTCCTATTTGTATCTCTAATGTTTATAAAAGCGATTCAATGTTATCCTGCCGTCAATTACACACCATGAACGATTTAGTTTGAGTTTTAAAAATCTCTTCTTAAAGTTAGAATACAAATGTCTGGGATAGAATCGATGATCCACTCCGAAAAATAGCTCATCAAAACTTGAAACTAATTCCTACAACATTTACATAATTCACTTTTCTAGAACATAATTGAATCTAAACACAAATAGTGAGTATAATATTAAAATCGAACACATCCAAGTGAGACCTAATTGAGAATGAATACATCTAATTGAGAATAATTGAAAAATATAATATGATTTGTTAGTATAATTGATAGTAGGATAACATTGAATCACTTTTATAAACGTTAAAGATACAAATAGGATAATTTAAACGTTAGGAACACAAATAGAACTTATCCTAAACGTTTGGTACAAAAACGATACTTTACTCTAATATAATATATGAGGAATGCTAGGAGGCAGTAAATTTTGTGATTTGTAGTAATTAATTAGTCATTATTAATATTTTTAATAGTATGAGATTTCATCCAATAGTATGAGATTATCTACTTTTCTTTTATTAGTTAAGTATTGCATAAAATACTAGCTTCTTGGACTTTCTCATAATATATAAGCCTATGTCATTGTTAAACTTCGTGAGCACTTTTCGAATAATATATTTTTTTTATTGTTAAAAAAAATTATTGAAAAAATGAGATAATCTATATAAGATGGTTAATAATATATCATGAAAGATAATAAATATAGATATTAAATACATTCATCATACACATACATATATGTACACCCTTTCATAATGAATACATACATATATGTACACTCCTTCATCATAATAGATACATCACACACAATATATACATATATTCACAAACTCGTTAATCAGATTTAGGTACACTACATTCTTTCATATTAGATACATATACATACATATATACATCCGATATTTCAAAATCTAGTCTATCCAAAAAGCCTTTAAGTTAGCACTAGAGACGGCAAACAGAAAAGCCCGCCAACTTCGTCCCACCAAAATTCTATCCTATTCCGTCTAGTAAGAAAATTTTAAATTTTTCTCCCGCCTCACCTAATGACTGGTTGGTAAGTTGGTGGACAATGTTCATCAAATCTTTTTTTTATTATTAAATATTAAATAATATATATAATTTCATAATTATTACAATAAATTTATAATTTCTAAGGATATAAAAAAATTATAATTTCTAAATTCACAAATATTAAAAGTTTGTATAATTATAAATATGTAATAAACATAATCATAAACTAAGTTTTTTGAAACAAAATAATAAAATAAACATTGTCCAAAATATATAATTAAATATCTTTAAATTTATAATCAATCAAACATAAAACATAATCCAAAATATAATTTATAACATCTTCAATTATCATCTTTATCCTCTTGTAGATCAATAATGTCATATGAATTTGTAAAAAAAAATCCTGACATACAAAAAAAATACACTTGGCCCGCCGGGGAAGCCCGCCAAATCCCACGGATTAGACGATGTGGGTTAGGCAGACTTTTTAAGTTTGGCAGTTTCACATTTTCAGCCCAACCTGTCTTTTTTGCCGGTTTAATTTGCAAACCGGTTCGACAGGTTTTGACCCATTTGCCACCCCTAGCTAGCGCCCAGGCTAACCTATACTACAAGAAAATCGCTAGATACCGTCGGATTTACCGATGAGTTTACCAAAAAAATCTGACGGTATAAACTCATTGGTAAACTATTTACCGGTGGATTTTTTCGTCCATGACTACTTACCAGCAGATTTAGCAGCAGATATACATTTTTATTTGGCGAAATTCTTGAGTTTGTTACCATCGGATTAATTCCCTAATAAATCTGATGGTAAACTTAAATTAATAAAAAATGACAAGAGATTTCTGGAATATTTTGACCTTTGAGATAATGTAAAGGTTGAACATTAACTTTGAGACATTCAGCCTAATACTAGTGAATTGTGGTCAAAATTGAGTTCAACAGATGTGTCGCTCTCGCTTCGGTGTAGGAGGGTAGCTTGATGAGCAGATAATTTATACGATTTTTGCCATTATTTTTAGATAGTTTTTAGTATGATTTAGTTAGTTTTTAGTATATTTTTATTAGTTTTTAAGCAAAATTCATATTTCTGGACTTTACTATGAGTTTGTGTGTTTTTCTGTGATTTTAGGTATTTTCTGGCTGAAATTGAAGGACCTGAGCAAAAATATGATTCAGAGGCTGAAGAAGGACTGCTGATGCTGTTGGATTCTGACATCCCTACACTCAAAATGAAATTTTTGGAGCTACAGAGGTCCAAATGACGCGCCTTTAATTGCGTTGGAAAGTAGACATCCAGGGCTTTCCAGCAATATATAATAGTCCATACTTTGCCTAAGTTTAGACAACGCAAACTGGCGTTCAACGCCAGCTTTCTGCCCTATTCTGGCGTCAAACGCCAGAAACAAGTTACAAACCAGAGTTAAACGCCAAAAACAGGTTACAAACTGGCGTTTAACTCCAAGAATAGCCTATGCACGTGAAAGCTTCAATGCTCACCCCCAGCACACACCAAGTGGGTTCCAGAAGTGGATTTCGGCACTATCTATCTTAGTTTACTTATTTTTTGTAAACCTAGATCATTAGTTGAGTATAAAAACTACTTTTAGAGATTTATTTTGCATCTCATGAAATTTTTACATCTGAAATTGTACCTTTGACGGCATGAGTCTCTAAACCCTATGGTTGGGGGTGAGGAGCTCTGCAGCGTCTCGATGAATTAATGCAAGTATTTCTGTTTTCTATTCAATCTCGCTTGTTTCTATTCTAAGATGTTCATTCGCACTTCAACATGATGAATGTGGTGATCCGTGGC
The DNA here is from genome assembly GCF_000817695.3 of Arachis duranensis. NCBI lineage: Eukaryota > Viridiplantae > Streptophyta > Magnoliopsida > Fabales > Fabaceae > Arachis > Arachis duranensis. The sequence goes on along the minus strand of NC_029774.3, from coordinate 112,028,551 downwards.
ACTCATCACTATTCTCAACCTATGAACGTGTGCCTGACAACCACTTCCGTTCTACCTTAGATTGAATGGATGTCTCTTGGGTTTTTGGTTCGCGAGTTTGACTGCCTCTCCTAACAAAAGAGCATTCAATCTGTGAGATCAGAGTCTTCCTGGTATAAACTAGAACCAATTGGTAGCATTCTTGAGATTTGGAAAGTCTAAACCTTGTCTGTGGTATTTCGAGTAGGTTTCGGGAAGGGATGACTGTGACGAGCTTCAAACTCATGAATGCTGGGCGTGGTGACAGACGCAAAAGGATCAATGGATCCTATTCCAACATTAGTGAGAACCAACAGATGATTAGCCATGTACATGGACCCTTTTCATTGAGAGGACAGCTGGTAGCTATTGACAACGGTGATCCACCAACATACAGCTTGCCATGGAATGAGACCTGCATGCGTGAAGAAGAAGACAGTAAGAAAGCAGAAATTCAGAAGACAAAGCATCTCCAAAACTCCAACCCATTCTCTATTATTGCATAACAAGTATTAATTTTATGCTCTTTCACTTTTTACAATTGAAACTAAAGAACCCTATTGATATCCTGACTAAGAATAACAAGATAATCATAGCTTGCTTCAAGCCGACAATCTCCGTGGGATCGACCCTTACTCACGTAAAGTATTACTTGGACGACTCAGTGTACTTGCTGGTTAGTTGTGCGGAATTACGTAGTGTGAGTGTAATTTTCGTGCACCGTAGATTTACCGGTAAATACCTTGGGTTTAACTACATGGAAACTGGTAATAGAAAAAATTGGAAAAAACACTCCATTTGTGAAAAACTAACTCTACGAGAAAAACATTAAACACCGTCAAATTTAATGATTAATTTGTCAGGTAAAAAATTATCATTAGATTCTGTCTTTTGACGTTAAATTTCATCAGTAATAAATGAAGAGAAAAATGAAAAATTGGCACATCATTTTTTGGTTAGTGAAATGTTATGTTTTGGAGCATCTACAAAATTTTACTGTTAGATTTATCCGCTAATAAAAGTGTCCTAAATTCAAACCGTAAACCCTCTTTCTCCCATTTTGAATTATTCTCTCTCTTTCTCTCTCTCTTTCTCCCCCACCAACCACCTCTGCCATCTACTCCCATAGCGTCAGCCCCACTAGCATTCTGTCATAGCTGCCGCTGCTCCCTCTGCCTCCAGCAACAGTTGTTGATATTCCGGTGATCACTGGCAACCACCTCCAACCACCCGTCTCTTTCTCCGCTAACATCATTTTTTAATTAATTTTTGTTTTTATTTTAGTTAAATTTAAGATTAGTTTAGGTTTTAGTTATTAATTAGTATTATGATTTAGGGGATGTTTGTTTTACAAATTTAGAAGGCTTTAAAAGTTTAGAAATTGCGTGCATTTGAGTTGATTAACGTTTTATGACTTGATTATCTTTATTAAAAATTTTATTAATCTAATTTTGAATATTGAAGTTTGTTTAAATGATTTAGTCGAAACTGATTAAAGATTAAAAAGGAATTATTAGCTCTAATAATAAAATTTATTAGTAACAATGCTTGAAACCTCTTGGTGGGTGGATTAGGATTTGAACTCTTATTTATTGCCTTAATAATTGAAAAATTAATAACTTAAAGACAATCAAAGATAACAAACCAAAAAAATTTTATATTGAGTAAATTGTTTGATATTTGAAAAGTTGAGAAGGGTTGAGAGATATTTGGTTTGGATGGAAATCTTGAAGGGTGGAGAAATCTGAATTTTAAGGGAGGTTCTGTCGAAATTTTTATAAGATTTTGAATAAAATTGAAAAATAAGAATGGTGAAAATTGTTGTTGCTTTCAAGACTAGAAACTTTGTCTTGAAATTTAATTTGATTAATTCTAAGTAAAGAATTATGATTTGAAAAGTTTTAGTAAGTTTTAATGGATGCAAATTTGAATTTAATTGGTATGCTCGTTGAAGTATACTGGCGAGTCTGCAACTTTTATGAAGATAAGCACCAGATTGATATGTAACTTATTTCATTTTGTTATTAAGTTCGTATTCTCTTTAAAATATAATGTCATTAATACTTGATTTAATATATTTCAACCTGTATAGTCTAAGTCATTAAATCGTGATGCAACGATGGTGGACACTTTCAAGTATACTCACACTTTGAATGAGAACAATGAGAGATTTGCTGATCAGCGGTTTGCGGATATGTGAGTAAACATCATGTGGTATAAAATTTTCAATTAACTACAGTCCTAATCATTACACGTGTTACACAAGAGGCCTACACTCAAAGATTGGAGGTCACAACCCAGTAATTTCAACAGACTGGAGACAACGGCAACAACTCCACTGCATCAGAAGTCGATCCTGACACAGTTTGGCGCGAGACCGTATCTGAGCCATACAAGAATCGCGTCTATGGGTTGGGATTGTTCTTCACAATGGGACCGTTATCCACCTCTGCCACTAGTTGGCTCATCGATCTGGAGAACAATGTCGATTTGAGGAAGCAGGTATTGGAGCTCACCTGGAGCCTTCACGAATAGGCACAGCAGCTGTAACAGTCCAAGGAGAGGTATCAGGAGATCTTCACACGTGTGTCAGACACAGATTTTCTCAGGCTGGAGTGAAGGTGGGTACTAGAGTGGCTTTAGTAGATGGAGCAACAGATAGCGGTGTACTAAGATCAGATGCGGGCCAGTGGCAGCAACACTATTAATGGCAGTGGCGCTGCTAGAGGGGCACTGACATCACCGCCTAGTCCGTCGTCTCAGTAGGACCTGGGCGATGACGACGATGACTATAAGGATTTTTAATGTTTAGAGTTTTGTTCTAGACTGTTTCATTGTATTTTATTTATTTGACTTTTAACCTTTTTATGTATACTTGATATTTAATTTACTATATTTGATTTTTATTATTTAGAATTTGACTACTAATTATACGAAAAATAAATTTAAATAAACAATTAAAAAAATTTTTGACCATCTATTATGTTTAAAATTAAAAAAACATATGAATTTACTGTTAGATTTATTAGGAGAAAATTTGACGGTAATTAGACGCAAAAGAAAATAGTAGTGGAACGCTAAAATTACCAACAAAAATTTTTCGCCAGTAATTAAATAGTTTTTAGACAAAAAATCTGTCGCAGAATCTGACGGTAATTACCAGCGGATTATTTTCGTTATTCCGCCGGTAAATCTGATGATACTTAGCGTTTTTCTTGTAGTGTAAAAATCTTAGTAAATTTGTTAAACTAATTCTTATTAAATCAATTATCAATAGACTGCCTATCATTTATCTCAGATTGTATCAGATGTCAAATATGGTTGCATAGAAAATAATTTCATTGCTAAGAAGTTTTTTCAGGGGTAAAGAGGATGGAAAAGATGACATGACTCTTGCAAGGGAGAGACGGTAAATGGGCAGGCCAAATAAGCTAGGAGATTTTGGTGTTGTAGATGTAGTGGTTCGTAATACTTTATTTTGTAAATTGTGACCTAAATTCTCTAGGAAATATTGTTTGTTTTAGAAGAAGGTTGTATGCTCGTGTAATAATTTGAATTCTAATTAGTTGTTGTCCATCCCAAAATTATCTATAAAAAAGGAATTTACGAAGAGATATATGTCGATTACAAATAAATAAGCAACCTATGAGGGAGAAGATGATTAATAATTTTGCCTTTGAGGTAGAGGATGGTAGAATAACAAAATTTTAAGAGAATACATGACTACAATTTGAAAATTTAAAAGCCTCTATTCTAAGATTTTTCTCGGTTTCAAGCAAAAATAGATTTATAATTAAAGATTGTAGATTTTGAGATCAAATAAAATGGGTCTAGAATTTTTAATGGAGGCTAGAACTTCATTAATGGGAGTTAGATTTTTCAAATTAACTTGTTGGTGTCTTATAATTGGTTAGATTGGTAGTAAGAATATAGAATAAAGTGGTGTAAAAATTTGATAAAGAATGCATTTATTTTATTAATTCTTTTATGTAGGAGGTGTTGCAAGCAAAATTCACTAAAAGAATTGAGAAATAAGTTGTTCCAGCTCGAATTGAATTATTTAGTTTGTTTTTTTTAGTAGGCCAAGTTAACACTAAGAATCGCTTGGGTTGATTGAGTACAATTGAACAAAGTGATACTATGCATGTGCTTTGTAAAAAAGAAGTGAGAATTATGCGATATTTATTTGGTACTTGGAAATTTACTTGAGGTGTGATGTGTTTGGATTTTGGATTGTTGATGTTGGAGGACTTTGGACCATTTCAGGTATCATAAAGCAAATCTTTGAGAGTTAGAGTTGTTCTAATGAAAAAAAAAACGAAAAAATGGTTAATTAGATTATTTTCTATTATACGAAATATTTGACTAAGAACAAATGATATCATCTTTTAAACTAAAATAGCAATGATGACAAACAATATTGATAAGTTTAATATTTGATGTGGTGAATAATTTTTATAGTTATTGATAAAAATGTTAGATATAAGCGATGTAAAATGAAAATATTATAAAATTTGTGTCTTGTTCTATTTCTTTTTTTACTTATTTGTTTGGTATATCTTGTTGTGTTAGATTTTTTTTAAAAGAAAATAATTAAAAGGAAAATTATTAATTTTTTAAGCGATAAAATTAGAGAGAAAAACTTTAATGTCAATTCACATGATAGTAATATCCTATCTATGCTAATTCCTATAGTAAACGAGTGTATTTACTAATAATTCCTAACTTTTTCTCTACAAAAATAACCATAATTACAATTCTTCCTTTTCACTGAAAAAAAAGGAAAACAAAAATTCAGAATCATATCCTATATATTGCTTAAAACAAGGTCCAGTAGTCATGAATCATGATAACTCATGAGTCATTATCCAACATATAGCTTGCTAATTGGTACGGTTGCTACTTGCTAGACCCCGGATGAAGTCCTTTTATTTAGTTGAGTCATTAGTGTCTCTGTTTATTGGGATATGATTTGATCCCATCATTATTGTTAAAACTTGTATACATCCACACATTTGCCATTCTGCATATTGAAAATGTTCAGAATCCATACATATAGAGACATAACATGTCTATTCTGTTTGGAAAAATCTCATGTTGCCACATGAAATGGACTAGACATCCAGTTGTGTGTTTCTTCTTGATCAGACATCATATTCATTATTGAGTTCCACCCATCACAACTGCTATGTATAAATTTGATTGGTTATAAGTTGTAGCTAAAAGCCAAAAACAGTTTCAGATACCCTTTTGGTATTATCAATTATTATTCATGACAGTGTATATCTCAATAGTTTACTCATTTTATTAAGATAGGATATCATTATAGATCTCAATAGTTTACTCATTTTAGTCCCTCAAATTCAAAATTCACTATATTAGGGTCTCCGAGATCCAATTTTAGGCGTCATATTAGTTCATGAACTCGAATTGACTCTGATTTTCCATGCTGAATACATAGTTAAACAATATTATTTCGTTAAACGATCCGTTTAACCCTGTGTCCGAGTCAGAATATGTTCAATACTCCATTCGCAAAACTCAACATCGAAAAGGATCCAAAAAACAATATAAGACTAACATAATTACAAGTGCAAATAGAAAGACCACCTTAAAAATTTACTCAACATTATATGAATAATAAGTTTAATAGCTTCAACATCGGTACCATAAAAAGCTACACATATATATAGATAGACTTTCATATTAGAAGAGTTTTTAACATATAAGCAATAAAAGACTTCAATCCTTTATTAATTGATATCAGTAAACTTTACTAACATTTTTTTATTCTATCTAGATTTTAACTACCTAATGAAATACCTCCCATACATCATGCACCTAATCTAAATAGTTGTGATTACTTTTTCAATCCACTTAGTTCAAAAGATTATAATTCAAGCCCAGGGTTCATTTAAATGATGAGTAGTACATATAGGATAAAAAAAGAAAGATAAAAATATAGAATAAATTTTGATATTTGAGAAAAGTTTGAGACTGGTGCAAAGCATCAAAAAGTTTTTGCATTGAATCTGCTTCCATCACTGCTTTTGCTTGTGCTTCTGACATTTTGTTCTCTCCCACCGCTTGCTCTGCTAACCTTTCTACTTCTTCAATTGCAGCCTCAGATTTTAATACTTTTTCTGATTCAGCTTCTTTCATTATTTGTTCTTGTTTCATGTTGCAACCTTTCAGTTCATTATTCATCAACTGGACCAAATAAAAAAGTGATGATTATTTATTTTTGAGATATTTAATGTGAAATGTAAACATTATTTCAATTAAGGATGGAAAATTTGAAAGCTAAGATTGAGAGATCTCATGACAACCTTTTGTTTTGATATTTGTGCTTCATGGTAAAACTCCATTATTGCTTTCTTAGGCCCTACTACTTCTTGTCTTATGACTTCATCTTCCATCTTGTCCTACAAAATTGGAAACAATGATGCATTACATAACACTGTTCACCCCTTTGTGTACATAGAACTTGCATGGTCTTTTATAGCAATATATAATTCCTAGGACAATTATGTCCTTGTTTTATCATGTACTCTCTCATGATGGTAGAAACAAATTTGGTATATGTTTAGTGTATCTAATAAGCAATGAGCACATTTGAAATTTTTGATCCATAGTTGACTTACTAGCAAGAACAAGGGCTCATCATCATCCGAGTTTAAATTATTTGATGATGAAGATCCACCAACTGTTTGTCTAGAATGCAAATTTTCATAAAATGAGATGGAATCATTGTTGTCTGGGCTCTCATTTCCAAAGCTTAATGGTGGGTTGTTGTTTTCTTCATAATCCAACTCAACTTCTGGGTAGTTATTAATGCGGACCCTGTAACAAGATTGATAAAAATAAACCACGTTATACATGAATGTAAAGAGATATTCACAAATAAAAGAAAGATATTTTTTTAATTAATTCTTCAAAAATTTTATTTTAAATATTTTGATTCTAATAAATTTTATTTCATTATAAGTCTCAAAAAATTACTGTTGTTAAATAAATTAGTCTCAAAAATAAAAAATCATATTATAAGATAATTTAATAGTCATTATAGAACAACCAATGAAAATAATAAAATTTTATTAAGAAACTAAAATATTTGTTCTATTTTTTTTAAATATCAATTTAGGTATTTATTCTAAAAATATGCTTACCGTGGATTACGGTTGAGTGGAGATAGACGTCGATACTTATATCTTTGAGCCACTAAGTTATCCCAATGAGAGGTCATATTCCCTTTGTATATAACATAAACACGAAAGTGAGGTGGCAACCATTTCAATACAGTAGTCTCAATCTCAACATCATCCTCTCGATTCTTCTTTTTCTTGAATATCCTTCCAAATTCAATTGGAATTCAATTAATTAATTAATTAAGAAAACATATTTATTAAACTATGTTATATTATATAAACCTGGAAAGTGCACTCTTTCTGCTTCTCTTAGTTGATGAGCCAAGAATTAATATTCTAATGTCCACTTGAGAGGACACATATTCAAGGATTCCAGCTGCCACATTCTCGTCGCGAACTATCACTACCTCATATTGCACCTGCATTATCATATACATGCTCGCTCATCACATTACGGGGAAAAAAAATTAATTAATAGTTAATAATTAGAATAACTAGTGTAAAATAATACATTTCTTTCGGTACAATAGCTACGATGTGGAATTAGCATTTCCATAACCTCATCATCGGATTGCACCTGGTGGATACCTAGATCGAACACAAATGAATGTGTTTTCAGTTAGACACACACATACAACACGAACACGTACATAATATATATTATTTAAAAAAAATATGCGTGCACCAAAAATCAGTGAGTAAGTACCTGTTGGTGGGGTTCGAACAACATGGATTAGTATGACAGGGTTAACATCTATAAAATTTCTATTCACGAGGGCCCAACTGAGAGCAAATTTACTGGGTTCTTTATTGTCCACTGCTATGGCTATATGCCCTCTTGCATAACCTCTCCACATTCTTAGTGATTATGTTAGTAGTGTATAGCCACTAGTTCACTACTATAACACACAGGAGTTTGCATACATAGGTGTCTCTTAATTATTATCACTAAATAAACAAGTGAGTTGTATTATATTATGTTATATATAACAAGATCGAAAAAGGATGAATTTGAACTAACTAAATCCGTAAGAGTAGGAGAAAAGTATGAAGAAGCCAGTGACTACTTGTTAGTTATTACTGATTCATTCCAGATCTCAGTTCTCTTCTCTTCCCTGTAGACATAGAATTGACAATTGACACTGTAATGGAATTAATGGGCTTTAACACTGACACACTGGCCCAAACAGTAAACCCAACAGACAAAAATAAGAAAGTTCTAATCCAAAATGGGTAAGAAGAAGTATTAGGAAAAAATCTTTTTAAATATCTATTCTATTATATAAAAATTAGATTTATACACTTAATGATAAAGTTGAGATGACATGCTTTTGAGAGTGGTTTTTGATTTATTTTTTTTAACTCATTAAATACAAGTTATTACAATAAACTAACTATATCAACTAATTGATTTGATTAGATATTTAAATATCGAATTAATTTATTTATAATTATATCAATTTGATTTGGTAGTATTTTTTAATTTATTTTTTTAATATTTTATTTTTAATTTATTTCTTTTAATTTATTCAACCAAATTCATGATGTGTATTAATTAATTTGATTAATTTATTAGTTATTAAAATAATAAATCTATGAATAAAATAGACAACTGAAATATTTTTAACTAAATTCAAATAATGTGAATTAAGGACTAAACTAAAATAAAATAATTTTTTATTTATTTAAATTTATTTCGATAAATACAAATTAATTTTATTAGATAATCATGGACTTTTGGTCTATTATATATAAATGGCCACACAAAATTATAAGAATCATCATTTTTATTATTCTTGCTATTTCAACTCTTCTTTTTTTTCTTTTTTTTTATGGATAATTTTTTTATGTATAAATATACTCAAAATGAGAAGGCACGAATGAGTGTTTCATTGATTGTTTGTTTGACGAATACTGTAACATAAAAATATCTCAATTTAGGCATTCTACCACTGTTGATGGAAATTAAACCTGTAGTAATTTAAGGTGACTAATGTATTTTTTATAGTATTTGATAGAAAAATATTTATTAAAATGAATATACCCAATAAATTTTATTTCTCAATTATTAGATTTTTATGTCAGTCTTGTGAATTTTCTTTGAAGATATAAGACAATAAAATAGGTTGACTTTAATATTATTAGAAGCTAAATTTAATTGTTCAAATAAGCACCACTAGTTATGTTAATAAAATAATTTTGTAATAACAATGTGATTTATATTTTAATTTTCTCGAATAAATTCATTTCAAAATGTAAGAATTAGACTCAATTGCACTAAAATTTTAAAGGTAATATAAAATTTCACAACAAAATTAACATTTGTTAAGAAAATAAATTTATTTATGACTTTTTCCTAATTATAAATAATAATAAGACTTAAAAAAAATATTAACATCATCATTCTTAATAACTAAATCATAATATTAGGTACGTAGTTGATAGTTTCATAAGTGAAAATTATTAAGTAATAACATAAAAATTAACAACAAACAAGCAATAAAAATTCATACAAAATCTATTATATATTATTAATTTTATGATCAACATATGTCACAAATCATATTCTCATCTATTCTATTTATTATCTATTCTATTATATAAAAATTATGTTTCTGCACTTAATGATGGATTTGACGTAGCATGCTTCTAAGAGTGTTTAACAATTTATTTATTTTAACTCATTAAATACAATTTATTACGATAAATTAACTACATAAGCTAATTGATTTGATTATATATTTAAATATCACATAATTTATTATGATTTATATCAATTTTATTTGGTAGTATTTCTTAATTTATTTTTTTAATATTCTGTTAGTAATTTTTAATTTATTAAATCAAATTAATTATACTAATTAGTATTTTTTAATTTATTTTTTTAATTTATTAAATCAAATTAATTATACTAATTATCTGTATTAATTAATTACTTTGATTAATTTATTAATCATTAAAATAATAAATTTATGAATAAAATAGACAACCAAGATATTTTTCACTAATAATTAAATCAAATCAAATCATATATATTAAGCTAAATTCAAATCATGTGAATCTACTTAATATACTAAAACTGGATTTTCTCCTAACTAATAAAGGTGAGGTGTCGATCTCTCGTGACTTTGTTTTTCCTCCAAAATAAACTTTTCTATTCTCTATTCTAAATTATTTTATAAAAAATATATTTATTATAATTATATTACAATATATAATTATACTAATTTAGGAACATATCTTTATTATAATTATATCAAATCATCGTGTATTATTATTAAAAATTCTAACTATCTACTTATCTACTTAATATACTAAAATTGGGTTTTCTCCCTACTAATAGAAGTGAGGTGTCGATTTCTCATGAATCTATTTTTTCGCCAAAATGAATGCACTATTTTCAATTCTAAGTTTATTTTATAAAAATATCTTTATTATAATTATACTATAATTAGCATTTAAGTAATAATACATAATTATACTAATTTAGAAAAATATCTTTATTATAGTAATATAAAATCAATATTTAATGTATTATTAAATTAAACTACTTATCAATTATCAATCGAAAATATTTTTAATCATTTTAATTATATGATAATGACACCGGTTATTAATAACCAATCTATATTTCTCTAAATAAATTTATTTTAGAAAAATATCTTTATTATAATTATATTACAATATTACAATTAATATTTAATGAATAATGTATAATTATAATAATTTAAGAAAATATCTTTATTATCTATCTATTCTATTATATAAAAATCATATTTTTGCACTTAATAACAGAACTGATGCGGCATGCTCTTAAAATATTTCCTGATTTATTTCATTTAATTCGTTAAAGCAAATCAATTATAATTAATTAATTATATCAATTAATTAATTTAATTAGACATTCAAATCTCACCATTTATTATAATTTATATGAATTTATTAATTATTTGATTTGATTGGAGTAAATATCAAATTATTTAATAAATAATACATATGATAATGAAATATATTAATTAATTTAATTAGTTTATTTTTTTCAATACCATTTATTTATACCAGATCAAATATTTTTTACTCATTTACTTTCTTTTCTCTCTCTCCCTCCCTCCCTCTCTCCCCCTCCCTCTCTCTCGTGTTTAGGTACAAGTTTTGTAATTTATTGACTTTTTGTTTCTTTTATCTTTATTTATACATTTTATTTTTTTATATTTTTTAAAAATTTTTGTTTATTTTAATTGCTTATTATAAAATAAAATTACCTAATCTAAGCAACAAGATGAACCGTCAGTTGTCCAAACTCGAACAATCCCCGGCAACGGCGCCTTAATATTTTTATTGATTCTCTTTAATTTTTTTTGTGTGTCTCTTTGTTGCTCTTTATTTTAGTTATATATATTCAATGATTTCTCTGTATTGATGCTCTTTTTATTTAAAATATTGTGATAATTTAGATTGTATGTTGTGATCCATGTGATATTCGTTAATTTGGTATATCTTTTTAGATGATTTAGATTATAATGTATTTAAAGAGTTGACTTAAAACTATAATATGATATATAAATTTATAATATGATTTAAAGTATGCTAAAATATTAGGATATTATTAAATAGATATTTTTTATTTGTCCGTTAGATTCAACTATATAGGATCTTGAAAATTATGCAATTATGTAATTAATTATTTTTTTATATAATTATTATATTGATCATTTACATTAGTGAGACTATTTTCAATATTAATATTTATAAATATGCTATTATTTATATAATTGATTGAATCATCTTATTTGTTTAAATTTAATTCTATTGAATTAATTATTCAAGGTGCCATCGCTATTTCTATTTTTTAAATTTTTTTTAATATTATTTAACGACAAGTGTATTAACCCGTGCCATGCATGTGATAAGATTGAAATTATAATTTTAAATTATTTTGTTAAGATTAATTTAAATTATAATAATTTAATTAATAAAAATATAACATGTTATGTATTATTTATTTTTTCTTAAGCTAGTGTTAAATATACTAACTCTAAAATAATTATTAATTGGTTTTAATAATCTACTTTCTTCAATAAATCAAATATATATACTCAATGTGACCATAAATAACTTAATAATACTTAGACCCACCAATAAATTTTTATATGTTGTTTTATTGTCAAGTAAGAACATATCAAAATTAGCTCAAAATAAATAATAAATTATTAGAGAATTTTAATACACAAAATTCTCTAATAAACAATAAATAATTTAAATCTACTAAAAAATAACTCAACACTTTTTTTTATGCCTGCAAAATATACACCTGAAATAATATTATATCAATATTAGTATATAGTTTTACAATCACCGACCGTATTTACTATATATGACTCCTTCTTAAAAGTTATTCTATACACGTGTGCAGTCAGAAGATAAATTACTAAACTTTATCTTATTTTTCTAAATTATTATAATTATGCATTATTCATTAAATGCTAATTGTAATATTATAATATAATTATAATAAAGATATTTTTCTAAAATAAATTTAGAAGAGAGAATAGTACTTTTATTTTGGAGGAAAAATGAATTCATGAGGAATTGACACCTCACTTTTATTAGTTGATAATGTATTAAATATTGATTTTATATAATTATAATAAAAATATTTCTCTAAATTAGTATAATCATGCATTATTCGTTAAATGTTAATTGTAATATAATTATAATAAATATATTTTTCTAAAATAAATTTAAAAAAGAAAATAGTGATTTTATTTTAGAGAAAAAATGAATTCATGAGGAATTAATACCTCACTTTTATTAGTTGGAGAAAAAAATCCAAGTTTTAAAATAGCAAAACTGAAAAAAAAGACTTTTTTTATAATTTTGTTTTGTCATTTTTATGTATAGAAGATTAGAAAATAGTAAATTTTTAACTAAATTAATTTATATTTGTTGTATTCAATTTAAATAAGTAATAAATTATCTTATTTTAATTTATTCCTTAAATTTATATATCATAAAAATTAAATCAAATAATTAATATACATAATTTTAAATTGTGTGATACTTAAATATCTATTCAAATTAATTAGTTGATATAATTAATTTATTATAACGAATTAACTTTAATGAGTTAAACAAAATAAAGCAGAAGCATGTTACGTTGATTCTATCATTAAAGGTAAAAATTTGATTTTTATATAATAGAATAGATAGAATAGATAATATAATAGACGGCGAGAAAGAGAAAGATAAACATTTTAGATCCTAAGTTGTTTCATTTGGATGTTGCAATGTGAGTATCACAATAATACAATGTGGGTATCACATTATTTTACTTATTCTACTCTATGGACTATTTTGTAACTTTATTTCCGTATTAATGGAATTTCACTACCTTTGAGTACTAAATTAAAATTCAAAATGAAACTGAAAAAAAAAATAAAGAGTATAAAATTAATGATTGAAAACACTCTAAATAATAAAAAGCCAAATTAATTTTAATATTAAATTCATTAATACGATTTTAATTTTATATAATAGTTAGAAAATAGATTAGTAAAAATAAATGGAAGAATGGCTTTAATTAGTATTTGATAAAATATTCATTTAGAATAATTAAAAAATATAAAATTATGATATTATTAAAAATAATACATTTGTATGTTAAAAAAATTATATTTAAGTAAAATATTTATAAAATATAAAATAAAATATTCATTTAGAATAATTAAAAAATATAAAATTATGATATTATTAAAAATAATAAATTTTTATGTTAAAAAATTATATTTAAATAAAATATTTATAAAATATAAAATTTAGAGTAACATAGTTTCATGAACATTAATCAATTATGAAATAACATCAAATTATAATATAATTTATTTATGAAAAAATAATCAATAATTAATATTAATAAATATAAAAATCATCCAAACACGATTAAAAGTACGAGTGGTTAATTATTATTCATTATTAATAATATTTTGTTCATAACAAAAACTGAAAATATAATTATTCAGATTTAGATTTTGAAAAAATAAATGTATAAATAACAAATGATCTATTTTATCATGTATATTATAAATTAATGAATTAAACTAACTGATATAATGAATTATAACTAATTAATTGGTATAAATTATAATAAATTATATGATATTTAAAAAAAATAAATAAAAAATAAAAAGAAATAGAAGAATAGAAGACTACAATAAAATAAATTGAATGTAAGTTTTTTTTTCTTTTTACAAATTTTATATCACATCCGCTTCAATAATAATAAATAAAAATACATCAACTTAATATCTAAGAGAAAATGATGAGATAAAATCATAACACAATTCTAAAATAAAAGCTTAAATTAAACCATAATATCATTGCACAACTAACACAAATTAAAAGTAATTTCACACTACAATATACCACACAAATAGGTAAATAAAAATGGAAGTTTATATCCACGATAGTTGTCTTTTTGCAACGACGCCTCATAGGAAGAAAAAGAATTGTTGTAAAAGCTATCAAATAAAAGAATAATTGGTAAACGAATGATATTTTCTTCTAGCATACATGGTCTTTTATAGTGGTAAAATAAAAATAAAAGGAATTAATATAACACCCCAAATTTTTAAAAAATTAAATAATTAGTTATTCATAATTTATTATTGTATTTAAAGAAAATTATTTTTCTAAAAGTAATTAAATAAATCTTATAATACTTTAAGTTTAAAATCTATTAAAACTTTTAAATAATTTTTATTAATATGAGATATTTCAAAAAAAAAAAAAGATAAACTATTATTATTATTATTATTATTATTATTATTATTATTATTATTATCCCTTGGCCGAAGCTTAAGGATATTAAAGATTAAGAAAGTAAAGATAAAGAAAGCAAACGTGGCTTGCATGTAAACTTATATATATATAATCATGACACATATTCATATCATTGTATTCATTAATCATCTTTACTTTGTTTGCTTCGTTGTATCACCGAATCAATACGAGGGAATAAGAGAAAGAAAATTGACCGAGAGAGAAAGAAAGAGAACCGAAGCTCCTTTGATCTTTCGGCCTTGAATTTTTGTGATTTCGTAATTCTAATAAAAAATCTAATTCGATAAAAGTGTTTGTATTCTTCTCTTCTACGTATTGGCATTATTTTTGATCGGTGGAAGTTGACGGTGATGTAGCTCTCCTGCCCTTGAGTTCGGTCAACTGGAGTTCTAGGAGGTACAGATGATTTCTGAAGCTTTCCTCTTCAGCAGCTCGGTCAGAAAATTTTTCAGAACTTTCGTTGATTTTGATTTCATACGGAGGTAAGGGATTTTGTTTTGAAATTAACTGTTTTTGAACTATGAATGCCCTGGAAGTCTAGTGGATATTTGTAAATAATTTATGATTGTTTGAAATAACTGAATGATGAGTATGAGTTGTGTTTGTGACTGAATTTGATGAATATGTATTTGATTTCTCGATTGAAAAGAGGTTGAAAATAGTTCAGTTGGGACCCGAAAAAGGGTGGAGAGAGCAGATATGACATTGTTTGGGTCTTAGTGCCAAATGTAAAGTGGGGACGCCCACACACTGAGAACTGTTTTCCAGATGTACGCTTATTGATTTGGAAAGTCACACTGATGCGGCCTAGCCGTACGACTTATAAGCACACTGATGCATCTGAAAAGCCATATCTGGGACTTGTGCCCGGGTAATGTCGGGAGCGGGTAGGCAACCGACACATGAGCTCATGACCTGCGTTAGGGATAGACATGCATCATGTTGTTTACACATTCGCATTTGATTGCGCTTGCTTGTCTTATTACTTTGTGATTGTATTGTTTGTCTTGTTGTGACTTGCTTGTACATTGAATTGAATCTCTTGCTTGCACTACTTGTTTGTGAGTGTATTAAAGTGATTACGAGTTGACATTTGACCGAGGATTAATATGTGGCTGAGAGACAGAAAGTGGGACTAATTTTATATTTAAGTTTTGTTTTGAGTTAAGAGATTTTAAAAGGAGGTAATTAATTATCTAAAGTAGAACCAAGAGTATTTTCAAAGGGTTTGATAAAAATATATTTTTATTGAGTAAAGTTAATTATTTGCATTTTATTCCATTACTTTTACGGCATTTCTATTCCCTACTGAGAACGTGTGGTTTTGTTCTCACCCCAAATCTTCCACCTTTTCAGAGACACAGGTTCGGAGATTCAGTAAGAAGCTGCAGACGATTAGTAGATTTACTTGTGATTCCTGTTGTTTTTATAGAGTTCCCTCACCCTTGTTGCTTTAAGTTTTATTTTATCCAGAGGGATAGGTATTGTATTTGAGCTCTATATTGAATTCATTGCTATAGCATTTATTATTATTATTAATTGTGTGATTTTAATTACTACAAATAATTTTCTGGTATTTTCTTATAAACTGAAACACGATATCAACCTAAAGGCTCAATATTAAATAGTAAATAAGGAGAACATGTTAGTAACTCTTTACTTTTGGTACGATCATGACGTGCTAAAGGTTAGGGTGTTACAATTAAATTTTATATTTTTATATTAGGAATAGAATTTGAAATTTATCCTAATAAAATTATTATTATTATCAACATAAATGGGTTAACAACTTTTCACTAATAAAATCATTGGATAATACAAAAAATAATTTTTCATAAAAATAATTTGTTTAATTTTTAATTAAATTATAAAGTACTAATAAATTAAAAATTAAAAAATAAAAATACTATAAAAAATACAGTAAAAAAGTTAAATTTTATTATTTTAAATTTCTGTTATTAATTTTAATAATATATTTATTTTTTAAATAATATATGTATGATAAAAAAATATGTTTATTTGTTTGGAATACAAATTTTATTATTATATTTGTATGTTCATAATTTAAATTATACTTTTAAATACTTTGCAACTAAAATTAACCATTAATTATATGGATAAGCAGTGATACATGGCAAAAAGAAGCGCTAGCTATACTGGGAAGGACAAGTTATGGGCGACGGAATTCAATGACGTGACTGAGGGATGATGCACTAAAGAAATAGAGGTTGTGTGGGAAGGCAGTAGATGGCGATGACATTGGTGTTTCTTGTCACGAACGCAACGGTGCTTGGAAGGACCGAATCTAGGTGATGAAGTGATGAATAAAAAATGGAGGAGTGGAATGTGCTTCAATTAACGGGAGTGGAGCTTTAATATTTTAAGAATAATAAATTAGAAAATAACCTAATTATGGTTAAGATAAGGACCAATTACAATGATACATAATGAAGGGTAACTTACATGTTATTTTAGAGGGGGTTGGATAGCATTCACCATTATATTAATGGTATAAATTTTGCGCTTCCACTTGTACGTTCTATTTCTAACAGTAGTATCAGAGTTCTAGATTGAGTCCTGGATCAATTTATTCAAAGATGTCATCTATAAAGTTTGAGATTTAATAGTTCGATGGTCGCATCAACTTTAGAATATGAAAAGTTTATATGATGGCAATGTTTACACAATAAAATGTTAGGACAGCATTTGCTGGAAAAGGAAAAATGTCTAGCAATATAAAATTATAAATGATGATGCAGAATGAAAAAACATTTATCAGAAATCTCTCACTATCATTCATTTATCGCAGGAAATCTGTTCATAAAAAAAAAAAGTTGCCATACTATGGACTAAGTTGGAGACATTATTTAGTGTTTTACAACGTCTTTATATGCTTCGTATGACAGAAAAAACTTCAATAAAATCACATATTGTTGAATTCACATCTTTAGTGACGGAGTTAAGTAATATGAATGAAACTTTTTTTTTTTGGAGAACAATAAACTATGATATTGCTTTGTTCATTATCTTATACTCATACAAGTATTTTCGTGAAATATTCATCCATAGGCGTAAACATCTAAATATTAATGAGACTAAAAAGTCATTTTTAAGTCATGAAAAAATGGAGTATGATAGGAGTGATAAACATGATTCATCGATTGCTTTGGTTAACTGAATAGATGATGGTTTCAAGTTCCAACAGCAACCAAGAAAAGCCTAAACTTATATTTAATGTTCGAGATAGAAGATACAGATATTGTCAATATGAAAGTCATCGGAAGACAAATTGTTTTATATTTCAAAAAAAAAAAAAAACTCAAATACTTCAGTAAATATTGTTAAAAATAATAGAGATGTTCTTTAAATATTAACTAGATTGGTTGATTGTTTACAGAGATTTAATTTTGATATGTTATAGATTTATGTGCTTATATTTTATTTTAAATTAAATTATTAAAAATATTATTAAAATTGATTTTGAGGTGAAGATAATAAAAAAATAAAAATTAATTTTTATTTCTCAATGTTTTGCAAGTTGAACTAAAATCAAAGTGCAATGAAGAGACTAGAGAGCCTTAGTTGGAGGAACATTGTGGAATCCTGGATATAGCTGCTGAATGGAATTGTAAATGAAATTGAAAGCTACTTGCTTAAGACTACGCAAAAGCATTAAATGACTAGAAATCCTATTATCTCAAAAGTATAATCAAATCAAGTTGGAACATGATCTTTTAAGATGTTTTCATTATGCTGCCATAATAAATAGGAAGCCTTGGTTTCAAGATGTACTATGCTATTTCTAGTTAAGATGTATTAATTACAGGTAGAGCTTTATTGAGAAAAAAATGTAAGTTTTTTATATTGTATTTTTATATTTATTTTGTGTATTAAGTAATTAGTAATTTTTTTTGTTAAAAAATTTAATTTTATTTTTTAGTATCTTTTTACTGTTTTTGGGCTAAATATTTATTACAACAATTTTATTTTCAATACGTGATGATCATATTAGATGTAAAATATTACTAATTTATTTATCTTATAGTTTTAATATTAGAGTAAAATATCGTTTTTGTCCCCAACGTTTGGGTTAAATTCTATTTGTATCCCTAACGTTTAAAACGTCCTATTTGTATCTCTAATGTTTATAAAAGCGATTCAATGTTATCCTGCCGTCAATTACACACCATGAACGATTTAGTTTGAGTTTTAAAAATCTCTTCTTAAAGTTAGAATACAAATGTCTGGGATAGAATCGATGATCCACTCCGAAAAATAGCTCATCAAAACTTGAAACTAATTCCTACAACATTTACATAATTCACTTTTCTAGAACATAATTGAATCTAAACACAAATAGTGAGTATAATATTAAAATCGAACACATCCAAGTGAGACCTAATTGAGAATGAATACATCTAATTGAGAATAATTGAAAAATATAATATGATTTGTTAGTATAATTGATAGTAGGATAACATTGAATCACTTTTATAAACGTTAAAGATACAAATAGGATAATTTAAACGTTAGGAACACAAATAGAACTTATCCTAAACGTTTGGTACAAAAACGATACTTTACTCTAATATAATATATGAGGAATGCTAGGAGGCAGTAAATTTTGTGATTTGTAGTAATTAATTAGTCATTATTAATATTTTTAATAGTATGAGATTTCATCCAATAGTATGAGATTATCTACTTTTCTTTTATTAGTTAAGTATTGCATAAAATACTAGCTTCTTGGACTTTCTCATAATATATAAGCCTATGTCATTGTTAAACTTCGTGAGCACTTTTCGAATAATATATTTTTTTTATTGTTAAAAAAAATTATTGAAAAAATGAGATAATCTATATAAGATGGTTAATAATATATCATGAAAGATAATAAATATAGATATTAAATACATTCATCATACACATACATATATGTACACCCTTTCATAATGAATACATACATATATGTACACTCCTTCATCATAATAGATACATCACACACAATATATACATATATTCACAAACTCGTTAATCAGATTTAGGTACACTACATTCTTTCATATTAGATACATATACATACATATATACATCCGATATTTCAAAATCTAGTCTATCCAAAAAGCCTTTAAGTTAGCACTAGAGACGGCAAACAGAAAAGCCCGCCAACTTCGTCCCACCAAAATTCTATCCTATTCCGTCTAGTAAGAAAATTTTAAATTTTTCTCCCGCCTCACCTAATGACTGGTTGGTAAGTTGGTGGACAATGTTCATCAAATCTTTTTTTTATTATTAAATATTAAATAATATATATAATTTCATAATTATTACAATAAATTTATAATTTCTAAGGATATAAAAAAATTATAATTTCTAAATTCACAAATATTAAAAGTTTGTATAATTATAAATATGTAATAAACATAATCATAAACTAAGTTTTTTGAAACAAAATAATAAAATAAACATTGTCCAAAATATATAATTAAATATCTTTAAATTTATAATCAATCAAACATAAAACATAATCCAAAATATAATTTATAACATCTTCAATTATCATCTTTATCCTCTTGTAGATCAATAATGTCATATGAATTTGTAAAAAAAAATCCTGACATACAAAAAAAATACACTTGGCCCGCCGGGGAAGCCCGCCAAATCCCACGGATTAGACGATGTGGGTTAGGCAGACTTTTTAAGTTTGGCAGTTTCACATTTTCAGCCCAACCTGTCTTTTTTGCCGGTTTAATTTGCAAACCGGTTCGACAGGTTTTGACCCATTTGCCACCCCTAGCTAGCGCCCAGGCTAACCTATACTACAAGAAAATCGCTAGATACCGTCGGATTTACCGATGAGTTTACCAAAAAAATCTGACGGTATAAACTCATTGGTAAACTATTTACCGGTGGATTTTTTCGTCCATGACTACTTACCAGCAGATTTAGCAGCAGATATACATTTTTATTTGGCGAAATTCTTGAGTTTGTTACCATCGGATTAATTCCCTAATAAATCTGATGGTAAACTTAAATTTTAAATCTTTTAAAAAAAATTAATTTAAATAATAACATTTTTTTAGATGGTAACATTTCTTTTGCAATCTTAATATCCAAACAACAGCACCAAATCACACTTGTATTCTAATATACATAATAAAAAATGACAAGAGATTTCTAGAATACTTTGACCTTTGAGATAATGTAAAGGTTGAACATTAACTTTGAGACATTCAGCCTAATACTAGTGAATTGTGGTCAAAATTGAGTTCAACAGATGTGTCGCTCTCGCTTCGGTGTAGGAGGGTAGCTTGATGAGCAGATAATTTATACGATTTTTGCCATTATTTTTAGATAGTTTTTAGTATGATTTAGTTAGTTTTTAGTATATTTTTATTAGTTTTTAAGAAAAATTCATATTTCTGGACTTTACTATGAGTTTGTGTGTTTTTCTGTGATTTCAGGTATTTTCTGGCTGAAATTGAAGGACCTGAGCAAAAATATGATTCAGAGGCTGAAGAAGGACTGCTGATGCTGTTGGATTCTGACATCCCTACACTCAAAATGAAATTTTTGGAGCTAAAGAGGTCCAAATGACGCGCCTTTAATTGCGTTGGAAAGTAGACATCCAGGGCTTTCCAGCAATATATAATAGTCCATACTTTGCCTAAGTTTAGATGACGCAAACTGGCGTTCAACGCCAGCTTTCTGCCCTATTCTGGCGTCAAACGCCAGAAACAAGTTACAAACCAGAGTTAAACGCCAAAAACAGGTTACAAACTGGCGTTTAACTCCAAGAATAGCCTATGCACGTGAAGGCTTCAATGCTCAGCCCCAGCACACACCAAGTGGGTTCCAGAAGTGGATTTCGGCACTATCTATCTTAGTTTACTTATTTTTTGTAAACCTAGATCACTAGTTGAGTATAAAAACTACTTTTAGAGATTTATTTTGCATCTCATGAAATTTTTACATCTGAAATTGTACCTTTGACGGCATGAGTCTCTAAACCCCATGGTTGGGGGTGAGGAGCTCTGCAGCGTCTCGATGAATTAATGCAAGTATTTCTGTTTTCTATTCAATCTCGCTTGTTTCTATTCTAAGATGTTCATTCGCACTTCAACATGATGAATGTGGTGATCCGTGACACTCATCACTATTCTCAACCTATGAACGTGTGCCTGACAACCACTTCCGTTCTACCTTAGATTGAATGGATGTCTCTTGGGTTTCTGGTTCGCGAGTTTGACTGCCTCTCCTGACAAAAGAGCATTCAATCTGTGAGATCAGAGTCTTCCGGGTATAAACTAGAACCAATTGGTAGCATTCTTGAGATTTGGAAAGTATAAACCTTGTCTGTGGTATTTCGAGTAGGTTTCGGGAAGGGATGACTGTGACGAGCTTCAAACTCATGAATGCTGGGCGTGGTGACAGACGCAAAAGGATCAATGGATCCTATTCCAACATTAGTGAGAACCAACAGATGATTAGCCATGTACATGGACCCTTTTCACTGAGAGGACAGCTGGTAGCCATTGACAACGGTGATCCACCAACATACAGCTTGCCATGGAATGAGACCTGCATGCGTGAAGAAGAAGACAGTAAGAAAGCAAAAATTCAGAAGACAAAGCATCTCCAAAACTCCAACCCATTCTCTATTATTGCATAACAAGTATTAATTTTATGCTCTTTCACTTTTTACAATTGAAACTAAAGAACCCTATTGATATCCTGACTAAGAATAACAAGATAATCATAGCTTGCTTCAAGCCGGCAATCTCCGTGGGATCGACCCTTACTCACGTAAAGTATTACTTGGACGACTCAGTGTACTTGCTGGTTAGTTGTGCGGAATTACGTAGTGTGAGTGTAATCTTCGTGCACCGTAGCTTTACCGGTAAATACCTTGGGATTAACTACATGGAAACTGGTAATAGAAAAAATTGGAAAAAACACTCCATTTGTGAAAAACTAACTCTACGAGAAAAACATTAAACACCGTCAAATTTAATGATTAATTTGTCAGGTAAAAAATTATCATTAGATTCTGTCTTTTGACGTTAAATTTCATCAGTAATAAATGAAGAGAAAAATGAAAAATTGGCACATCATTTTTTGGTTAGTGAAATGTTATGTTTTGGAGCATCTACAAAATTTTACTGTTAGATTTATCCGCTAATAAAAGTGTCCTAAATTCAAACCGTAAACCCTCTTTCTCCCATTTTGAATTATTCTCTCTCTTTCTCTCTCTCTCTCTTTCCCCCCCACCAACCACCTCTGCCATCTACTCCCATAGTGTCAGCCCCACCAGCATTCTGTCATAGCTGCCGCTGCTCCCTCTGCCTCCAGCAACAGTTGTTGATATTCCGGTGATCACTGGCAACCACCTCCAACCACCCGTCTCTTTCTCCGCTAACATCATTTTTTAATTAATTTTTGTTTTTATTTTAGTTAAATTTAAGATTAGTTTAGGTTTTAGTTATTAATTAGTATTATGATTTAGGGGATGTTTGTTTTACAAATTTAGAAGGCTTTAAAAGTTTAGAAATTGCGTGCATTTGAGTTGATTAACGTTTTATGACTTGATTATCTTTATTAAAAATTTTATTAATCTAATTTTGAATATTGAAGTTTGTTTAAATGATTTAGTCGAAACTGATTAAAGATTAAAAAGGAATTATTAGCTCTAATAATAAAATTTATTAGTAACAATGCTTGAAATCTCTTGGTGGATGGATTAGGATTTGAACTCTTATTTATTGCCTTAATAATTGAAAAATTAATAACTTTAAGACAATCAAAGATAACAAACCAAAAAAATTTATATTGAGTAAATTGTTTGATATTTGAAAAGTTGAGAAGGGTTGAGAGATATTTGGTTTGGATGGAAATCTTGAAGGGTGGAGAAATCTGAATTTTAAGGGAGGTTCTGTCGAAATTTTTATAAGATTTTGAATAAAATTGAAAAATAAGAATGGTGAAAATTGTTGTTGCTTTCAAGACTAGAAACTTTGTCTTGAAATTTAATTTGATTAATTCTAAGTAAAGAATTATGATTTGAAAAGTTTTAGTAAGTTTTAATGGATGCAAATTTGAATTTAATTGGTATGCTCGTTGAAGTATACTGGCGAGTCCGCAACTTTTATGAAGATAAGCACCAGACTGATATGTAACTTATTTCATTTTGTTATTAAGTTCGTATTCTCTTTAAAATATAATGTCATTAATACTTGATTTAATATATTTCAACCTGTATAGTCTAAGTCATTAGATCGTGATGCAACGATGGTGGACACTTTCAAGTATACTCACACTTTGAATGAGAACAATGAGAGATTTGCTGATCAGCGGTTTGCGGATATGTGAGTAAACATCATGTGGTATAAAATTTTCAATTAACTACTGTCCTAATCATTACACGTGTTACACAAGAGGCCTACACTCAAAGATTGGAGGTCACAACCCAGTAATTTCAACAGACTGGAGACAACGGCAACAACTCCACTGCATCAGAAGTCGATCCTGACACAGTTTGGCGCGAGACCGTATCTGAGCCATACAAGAATCGCGTCTATGGGTTGGGATTGTTCTTCACACTGGGACCTTTATCCACCTCTGCCACTAGTTGGCTCATCGATCTGGAGAACAATGTCGATTTGAGGAAGCAGGTACTGGAGCTCACCTGGAGCCTTCACGAATAGGCACAGCAGCTGTAACAGTCCAAGGAGAGGTATCAGGAGATCTTCACACGTGTGTCAGACACAGATTTTCTCAGGCTGGAGTGAAGGTGGGTACTAGAGTGGCTTTAGTAGATGGAGCAACAGATAGCGATGTACTAAGATCAGATGCGGGCCAGTGGCAGTAACACTATTAATGGCAGTGGCGCTGCTAGAGGGGCACTGACATCACCGCCTAGTCCGTCGTCTCAGTAGGACCTGGGCGATGACGACGATGACTATCAGGATTTTTAATATTTAGAGTTTTGTTCTAGACTGTTTCATTGTACTTTATTTATTTGACTTTTAACCTTTTTATGTATACTTGATATTTAATTTACTATATTTAGTTTTTATTATTTAGAATTTGACTACTAATTATACGAAAAATAAATTCAAATAAACAATTAAAAAAATTTTTGACCACCTATTATGTTTAAAATTAAAAAAAGATATGAATTTACTGTTAGGTTTATCAGGAGAAAATTTGACGGTAATTAGACGCAAAAGAAAATAGTAGTGGAACGCTAAAATTACCAACAAAAATTTTTCGCCAGTAATTAAATAGTTTTTAGACAAAAAATCTGTCGCAGAATCTGACGGTAATTACCAGCGGATTATTTTCGTTATTCCGCCGGTAAATCTGATGATACTTAGCGTTTTTCTTGTAGTGTAAAAATCTTAGTAAATTTGTTAAACTAATTCTTATTAAATCAATTATCAATAGACTGCCTATCATTTATCTCAGATTGTATCAGATGTCAAATATGGTTGCGTAAAAAATAATTTCATTGCTAAGAAGTTTTTTCAGGGGTAAAGAGGATGGAAAAGATGACATGACTCTTGCAAGGGAGAGACGGTAAATGGGCAGGCCAAATAAGCTAGGAGATTTTGGTGTTGCAGATGTAGTGGTTCGTAATACTTTATTTTGTAAATTGTGACCTAAATTCTCTAGGAAATATTGTTTGTTTTAGAAGAAGGTTGTATGCTCGTGTAATAATTTGAATTCTAATTAGTTGTTGTCCATCCCAAAATTATCTATAAAAAAGGAATTTACGAAGAGATATATGTCGATTACAAATAAATAAGCAACATACGAGGGAGAAGATGATTAATAATTTTGCCTTTGAGGTAGAGGATGGTAGAATAACAAGATTCTAAGAGAATACATGACTACAATTTGAAAATTTGAAAGCTTCTATTTTAAGATTTTTCTCGGTTTCAAGCAAAAATAGATTTATAATTGGAGATTGTAGATTTTGAGATCAAATAAAATGGGTCTAGAATTTATAATGGAGGCTAGAACTTTATTAATGGGAGTTAGAGTTTTCAAATTAACTTGTTGGTGTCTTATAATTGGTTAGATTGGCAGTAAGACTATAGAATAAAGTGGTGTAAAAATTTGATAAAGAATGCATTTATTTTATTAATTCTTTTATTTAGGAGGTGTTGCAAGCAAAATTCACTAAAAGAATTGAGAAATAAGTTGTTCCACCTCGAATTGAATTATTTAGTTTGATGAAAATGTTAGATATAAGCGATATAAAATGAAAATATTATAAAATTTGTGTCTTGTTCTATTTCTTTTTTTACTTATTTGTTTGGTATATCTTATTGTGTTAGATTTTTTTTAAAAGAAAATAATTAAAAGAAAAATTATTAATTTTTTAAACGATAAAATTAGAGAGAAAAACTTTAATGTCAATTCACATGATAGTAATATCCTATCTATACTAATTCCTATAGTAAACGAGTGTATTTACTAATAATTACTAACTTTTTCTCTACAAAAATAACCATAATTACAATTCTTCCTTTTCACTGAAAAAAAAAAGAAAAACAAAAATTCAGAATCCTATCCTATATATTGCTTAAAACAAGGGCCAGTAGTCATGAATCATGATGACTCATGAGTCATTACCCAACATATAGCTTGCTAATTGGTACGGTTGCTACTTGCTAGGCCCCGGATGAAGTCCTTTTATTTAGTTGAGTCAATTAGTGTCTCTGTTTATTGGGATATGATTTGATCCCATCATTATTGTTAAAACTTGTATACATCCACACATTTGCCATTCTGCATATTGAAAATGTTCAGAATCCATACATATAGAAGCATAACATGTTTATTCTGTTTGGAAAAATCTCATGTTGCCACATGAAATGGACTAGACATCCAGTTGTGTGTTTCTTCTTGATGAGACATCATATTTATTATTGAGTTCCACCCATCACAACTGCTATGTATAAATTTGATTGGTTATAAGTTGTAGCTAAAAGCCAAAAACAGTTTCAGATACCCTTTTGGTATTATCAATTATTATTCATGACAGTGTAGATCTCAATAGTTTACTCATTTTATTAAGATAGGATATCATTATAGATCTCAATAGTTTACTCATTTTAGTCTCTCAAATTCAAAATTCACTATATTAGGGTCTCCGAGATCCAATTTTAGGCGTCATATTAGTTCCTGAATTCGAATTGACTCTGATTTTCCATGCTGAACACATAGTTAAACAATATTATTTCGTTAAACGATTCGTTTAACCCTGTGTCCAAGTCAGAATATGTTCAATACTCCATTCGCAAAACTCAACATCGAAAAGGATCCAAAAAACAATATAAGACTAACATAATTACAAGTGCAAATAGAAAGACCACCTTAAAAATTTACTCAACATTATATGAATAATAAGTTTCATAGCTTCAACATCGGTACCATAAAAAGCTACACATACATATAGATAGACTTTCATATTAGAAGAGTTTCTAATATATAAGCAATAAAAGACTTCAATCCTTTATTAACTGATATCAGTAAACTTTACTAACATTTTTTTATTCTATCTAGATTTTAACTACCTAATGAAATACCTCCTATACATCATGCACCTAATCTAAATAGTTGTGATTACTTTTCCAATCCACTTAGTTCAAAAGATTATAATTCAAGCCCAGGGTTCATTTAAATGATGAGTAGTACATATAGGATAAAAAAAGAAAGATAAAAATATTGAATAAACTTTGATATTTGAGAAAAGTTTGAGACTGGTGCAAAGCATCAAAAAGTTTTTGCATTGAATCTGCTTCCATCACTGCTTTTGCTTGTGCTTCTGACATTCTGTTCTCCCCCACCACTTGCTCTGCTAACCTTTCTACTTCTTCAATTGCAGCCTCAGATTTTAACACTTTTTCTGATTCAGCTTCTTTCATTATTTGTTCTTGTTTCATGTTGCAACCTTTCAGTTCATTATTCATCAATTGGACCAAATAAAAAAGTGATGATTATTTATTTTGAGATATTTAATGTGAAATGTAAACATTATTTCAATTAAGGATGGAAAAATTGAAAGCTAAGATTGAGAGATCTCATGACAACCTTTTGTTTTGATATTTGTGCTTTATGGTAAAACTCCATTATTGCTTTCTTAGGCCCTACTGCTTCTTGTCTTATGACTTCATCTTCCATCTTGTCCTACAAAATTGGAAACAATGATGCATTACATAACACTGTTCACCCCTTTGTGCACATAGAACTTGCATGGTCTTTTATAGCAATATATAATTCCTAGGACAATTATGCCCTTGTTCCTAAATACCCATTTATCATGTACTCTCTCATGATGGTAGAAACAAATTCGGTATATGTTTAGTGTATCTAATAAGCAATGAGCACATTTGAATTTTTTGATCCATAGTTGACTTACTAGCAAGAACAAGGGCTCATCATCATCCGAGTTTAAATTATTTGATGATGAAGATCCACCAACTGTTTGTCTAGAATGCAAATTTTCATAAAATGAGATGGAATCATTGTTGTCTGGGCTCTCATTTCCAAAGCTTAATGGCGGGTTGTTGTTTTCTTCATAATCCAACTCAACTTCTGGGTAGTTATTAATGCGGACCCTGTAACAAGATTGATAAAAATAAACCACGTTATACATGAATGTAAAGAGATATTCACAAATAAAAGAAAGATATTTTTTTAAAAATTAATCCTTCAAAAATTTTATTTTAAATATCTTGATTCTAATAAATTTTATTTCATTATAAGTCTCAAAAAATTACGTTAAATAAATTAGTCTCAAAAATAAAAAATCATATTATAAGATAATTTAATAGTCATTATAGAACAACCAATGAAAATAATAAAATTTTATTAAGAAACTAAAATATTTGTTCTATTTTTTTTAAATATCAATTTAGGTATTTATTCTAAAAATATGTTTACCGTGGATTACGGTTGAGTGAAGATAGACGTCGATACTTATATCTTTGAGCCGCTAAGTTATCCCAATAAGAGGTCATATTCCCTTTGTATATAACATGAACACGAAAGTGAGGTGGCAACCATTTCAATACAGTAGTCTCAATCTCAACATCATCCTCTCGATTCTTCTTTTTCTTGAATATCCTTCCAAATTCAATTGGAATTCAATTAATTAATTAATTAAGAAAACATATTTATTAAACTATGTTATATTATATAAACCTGGAAAGTGCACTCTTTCTGCTTCTCTTAGTTGATGAGCCAAGAATTAATATTCTAATGTCCACCTAATACTCTAATGTCCACTTGAGAGGACACATATTCAAGGATTCCAGCTGCCACATTCTCGTCGCGAACTATCACTACCTCATATTGCACCTGCATTATCATATACATGCTCGCTCATCACATTGCGGGGGAAAAAAATTAATTAATAGTTAATAATTAGAATAACTAGTGTAAAATAATACATTTCTTTCAGTACAATAGCTACGATGTGGAATTAGCATTTCCATAACCTCATCATCGGATTGCGCCTGGTGGATATCTAGATCGAACACAAATGAATGTGTTTTCAGTTAGACACACACATACAGCACGAACACGTACATAATATATATTATTTAAAAAAAATATGCGCGCACCAAAAATCAGTGAGTAAGTACCTGTTGGTGGGGTTCGAACAACATGGATTAGTATGACAGGGTTAATATCTATAAAATTTCTTTTCACGAGGGCCCAACGGAGAGTAAGTTTATTTGGTTCTTTATTGTCCACTGCTATGGCTACATGCCCTCTTGCATAATCTCTCCACATTCTTAGTGATTATGTTAGTAGTGTATAGCCACTAGTTCACTATTATAACACACAGGAGTTTGCATACATAAGCGTCTCTTAATTATTATCACTAAATAAACAAGAGAGTTGTATTATATTATGTTATAT
This sequence comes from Arachis duranensis, assembly GCF_000817695.3. Taxonomy (NCBI): domain Eukaryota; kingdom Viridiplantae; phylum Streptophyta; class Magnoliopsida; order Fabales; family Fabaceae; genus Arachis; species Arachis duranensis. The sequence continues at coordinate 111,998,609 of NC_029774.3, read as the reverse complement.
ATAACAAGATCGAAAAAGGATGAATCTGAATTAACTAAATCCGTAAGAGTAGGAGAAAAGTATGAAGAAGCCAGTGACTACTTGTTAGTTATTACTGATTCATTCCAGATCTCAGTTCTCTTCTCTTCCCTGTACACACAGAATTGACAATTGCACTATGTAGTGGAATTAATGGGCTTTAACATTGACAACACTGGCCCAAATAGTAAACCCAACAGACAAAAATAAAAAAATTCTGATCCAAAATGGGTAAGAAGAAGTATTAGAAAAAAAATAGTTTTTGAATATCTATTCTATTATATAAAAAGGAAAAGTCTAGGGGCCAGCAATTTTAATGAATTTTGGCCAGCATATAACCAGCAGAGAAATGTGAGCCATTGGATGAAATCTCACATCAATCTCACACCATCAAATCATCATTGATGGCTAGTTGATGGCTAACAATCACAAAAATTGCTGGCCCCCTAGCATTGCTCATATAAAAATTGGTTTTATGCACTTAATGATAAAGTTGAGATGACAAACCAAGTTGAGTTGGTCTAATGGTTAGCTCACTAGTCTGCTTAAGCAAGTGTCGGGGGTTTGAATCCCGCTTTGTGCATGCAGCAATCTAGGGGTGGCAAAACGGGTCGAGCCTGTCGAGGCGATCCGC
>NC_029774.3:111993805-111997835 GCF_000817695.3 Arachis duranensis | reverse complement strand
ATACTATAATTTGACTATTTTTTATTTGTATTTGATTTTTTAATTATTATTTTTTGGTTAATTTTAATAAATTTTATTTTTCAAAAAAAAAAGAGTCAAGCGGGTTAGCCCACCAATCCTCCATAAAGTGGGGCGGGCTAGCATTTTGAACTCATTTTAGTTGGTGGGGCGGGTCGGTTCGCCCACTTTATGGGATGGGACGGGGCGGGCCGGCCCGCTTTGTCACCCCTACAGCAATTTATTGGCCAGCGACAAACCCTTAAATGGAGTTCAGTATCGCGACGGATTAGTTCTTGACCTGTTGGACTGAGGGATACCATGTGAAACAAAAAAAAAAGTTGAGATGACATGCTGTGAGAGTGTTTTTTTTATTTATTTTTTAACTCATTAAATGCAAGTTATTACGATAAACTAACTATATCAACTAATTGATTTGATTTAGTAGTATTTTTTAATTTATTTCTTTTAATGTTTTATTTTTTAATTTATTTCTTTTAATGTTTTATTTTTAATTTATTCAACCAAATTCATTATGTGTATTAATTAATTTGATTAATTCATTAGTCATTAAAATAATAAATCTATGAATAAAATAGGCAACTGGAATATTTTTAACTAATAATCAAATCAAATTAAATCAAATTATATATATTGAGCCAAATTCAAATCATGTGAATTAAGGAATAAACTAAAATAAAATAATTTTTTATTTATTTAAATTGAATTTAATAAATACAAATTAATTTTGTTAGATAATCATGGGCTTTTGGTCTATTATATATAAATAGCCACACAAAATTATAAGAATCATCATTTTTATTGTTCTTGCTATTTCAGCTCTTCTTTTTTTTCTTTTTTTATTTATAATTTTTTTTATGTATAAATGTACTCAAAATGAGAAGGCACAGATGAGTGTTTCATTGATTGTTTGTTTGACGAATACAGTAACACAAAAATATCTCAATTTAGGCATTCTACCACCGTCGATGGAAGTTAAACCTATAATAATTCAAGGTGACTAATGTATTTTTTTATAGTATTTGATAGAAAAATATTTATTAAAATGAATATACCCAATGTAATGAATTTTATTTCTCAATTATTAGATTTTTATGTCAGTCTTGTGAATTCTTTGAAGATACAAGACAATAAAATAGGTTGACTTTAATATCATTAGAAGCTAAATTTAATTGTTCAAGTAAGCACCACTAATTATATTAATAAAATAATTTTGTAATAATAATGTGATTTACATTTTAATTTTCTCGAATAAATTCATTTCAAAATGTAAGAATTAGACTCAATCACGCTAAAATTTTAAAGGTAATATAAAATTTCACAACAAAATTAACATTCGTTAAGAAAATAAATTTATTTATGACTCTTTCCTAATTATAAATAATAATAAGACTTAGGAAAAAATATTAACGTCATCATTCTTATTAACTAAATCATAATATTAGGTACGTAGTTGATAGTTTCATAAGTGAAAATTATTAAGTAATAACATAAAAATTAACAACAAACAAGCAATAAGGATTCATAAAAAATCTATTATATATTATCAATTTTATGATTAACATATGTCACAGATCATATTCTCATCTATTCTATTAATTATCTATTATATTATATAAAAATTATGTTTCTGTACTTAATAATGGAGTTGACGTTGCATGCTTCTAAGAGTGTTTAACAATTTATTTATTTTAACTCATTAAATATAATTTATTACGATAAATTAACTACATCAACTAATTAATTTGATTATATATTTAAATATCACATAATTTATTATGATTTATATCAATTTTATTTGGTAGTATTTCTTAATTTATTTTTTTAATATTCTGTTAGTAATTTTTAATTTATTAAATCAAATTAATTATACTAATTATCTGTATTAATTAATTAATTTGATTAATTTATTAATCATTAAAATATAAATTTATGAATAAAATACACAATCAAGATATTTTTCACTAATAACTAAATCAAATCAAATCATATATATTGAACTAAATTCAAATCATGTGAATTAAAGAGTAAATTAAAATAAAATGCTTTTTACGTATTTGAAGTAAATACAATAAATACAAACTAATTTTGTTAGATAATAATCATGGTCTTTTTTTTTTATGTATAATTTCTTTTATGTATAAATATACTCAAAATGAAAAGGGATGAATGAATGTTTCATTAATTGTTTATTTGAGGAATATTATAGCCCGAAAAAGTCTTAATTTAGTCATTCTATTGCTACCAATGAAAGTTGAATATGTAGTAATTCATTGTGGCCATGGTATTTTTTATAGTATTAGATAAAAAAATATTTGTTAAAATAAATATACCCATTGTAATTAATTTTTTTTGTCAATCGGTTATCTTTTCCTTAACAAATAATATTTATGTTGAATATATTATTTTCATCAGAAGACATACATAATTGATTGATAATTCTATGCATAAAAATATTTATGTGGTAATTAAACATCATATTGTTAATTCTCTAAAGTTAATTCTTCTATGATTATGCCAATGTACAACACTATCAGATAAAAATTGATTAGATTATATTTACTTTCAACGAGGTGATCGAATTTTTAGGCCTAATCACGGTTGGAGTTGAGGAAGGTTTAAAAAATACTAACAATACAAATACTTTTTATTTTTAATACTCAATAATAAATATATAAATTAAAACTAATATTATTTCGTACAAAATAATAAAACATATATTATACTCAAAACATATCAATCAGTGTTAACGGTTACGTTATGACAAATCTGATTATTAAAAAAGAATTAAAATTAACTCAAATATACACAATATTATTTTATGTCTTTCATTTTTATTTTATCATCATAAACAGTCATATATATTATTATAAGAGAACCTTATTTTTTTTACCAATAGTTCTTCCATTTAGTAGTTTGTATAAAAAAAATTGGATAATTTTGTTATTTTTAGTTTGGTGTGTATGGAAGATGTATAATAATATTGCGTTTGGCAAGAATATATGAAATTTAAAAGGCTTAATAATTTAAGCATGGGTTTGGTCCTTACCATATTTGTAGATGAAGTGCAGAATAAATAAGAAGATGGCTAATAAAAGAATAAATGGTTAAAATTTTTTCAATGCTAACAGACGTAGTGCATAATAAGTGTTCTATAACTTTTTTAGATTTGATTGTTTCTTTATTATTATATGTTGTTCTGTTTAATTGGTGCTAAAAAAGTTTATAATGATCATCTTATCATGTTAGTGTAAAAGTTGTAGGTGTTATATTTATTTTGTATGCTCTTAAATTTTATGTCTATGATAAATATTTGTGACTGAATAATTATTAAAAGAAATCGGTTTAATATCTATTTATATTCTTTTTAAACTATAATAATGAGTAAATATTTTTTTTAAAAATAAATAAAACGGTTTTAAAAAAAATAGTTTACATAATTATGAAATTAGATTATACCGTAGATGATGATAAATATCTTGATATTAAATATGTTATAAAAAAATTATTAAAATATTATGTATTATATAATTTGGTTATATTTTTCTTATCTTCAATCTAGATTATTTGGCTTGGCATATTTCTAAAACGTGTTATTCAAATTTTTTAAATTATTAAATCAAATCAATTACAACTAATTAATTAGGTTGATTAAATATCTAGATATCTTATAATTTAATATAACTTAATTTATAAAGATACATCACTTTTAAAATTTTATTATTTATGTAATAAATTCTAGAAATAATTTTTGTAAGTTATAATTTATTTTTTTATCTGTATATTTACTTTTTAAGAATATTTTTTTAATTTTTTATTTATAAATAGATTATTTTCTATAAAATAGACATGTATCTAAAAAATGAACAAAAAATATATTTTTTTAGTAAAATATTTATGTCATTTTAATTTTTTTTTTTACATTATATCTTACATTTTTACTATAATTAAAAATTTTACAAATATAACAAATTAATTGTTACACTATTAAATATATTATTAGAGATAAATT
>NC_029774.3:111962958-111993223 GCF_000817695.3 Arachis duranensis | reverse complement strand
ATCAACTATATGCATTGTCTTTTCTATCTTCTTTTATATTTTTAAATTATTTTGTTACCTTATTTTTAATTATTTTATTTTATTTTTACTTCTCATGTTTATTGTATTTCACTTTCTCTTAGTCTCAATTTTATAGTTAACTTTTAATTATATAAAATTGAATAGTTTCTTTCAAAATATGTTTAAATATATTATCTATTATATACCATCATTAAAATAAACAAAAAAATATAAATTGAATATATAATTTAATTTTAATTTAAACTAAAAACTAAATAAATTGTCAAAAAATAGCAACCAAATGGAGTGGGGGAGAAGAAAAAAGCAGAATTACAAATCAGAACAAAATGGAGGAGCTAACTTTCTCCATTAGGGTGGTGGAGGCGAAGGGAGAGAAGGAAAATTTGAAGAAATTGAAACTAAAATTGAAATAGATAGCTAGAAGAAAAAATTTGTATAGTGCAATCTCAGGGAGTAAAAGGAGGACAGAAAGGAGCAGCGGTATAGCAAGCTATAAGAAACAGTGCTCGGGAGAAACGGTTGAATCAGAACAAGGAGTGGGTGCCACCCAACAATTGGCACCCAAGGAGGTATGAAGATGGTGATGTGAAATTGTCGAGGTTTGGAGAAACTCTTGACAGTTCACAACATCAAAGGGATTAATAAATCTCATTCCTCCGAGGTATTATTTTTATCAGAAACAAAAAATAATATCTCGACTGCGGAAGAAGTACTGCGGAGGATAGATTTTTAGTCTTGCTTTATAGTGAACCCTACTGGAATGGTGGGAGGTTTGGTCATGACATGGAAGGAGGGAGTTAATGTACAAATCTTGAACCATGATACGTTTTTCATTCATTTTATCATGAAAAGCCAATAGGAGGGTACGAAACGAAAAGTTATTGGTGTTTACTTACAAATTGATGAGGCTGGAAGAGATGAGCAATACACAAAGTTGCTGCAGATTATGGCGCATGGGGAAGATCAAGTGTTATTAATTGGGGATTTCAATGCTATCAGAGCGCACCATGAAAAGGAGGGTGGTAGAGCTAAATTAGATGGCTCCATTCAAAAGTTCAATGATTTCATTAATGCGGAAGGACTGGTTGACATGGAATTTGAAGGAGAAAAATTTACTTAGAATAATAGGCAATTTGGAGGTAATTTTATACAGAAAAGGCTAGACAGAGCTTTTGTTTCAGTGGCATGCAGGTTTGAGTAATAAGAGTTTTGAATCATACCTATAAGTTTTGAATAAAAGTTTTGAATCATACCAATATCTGTCTAATCCCTAGGGTGCATGATACTAAGTTTTTGAAATAGATTAGACCTATAAGTCTTAGCACTATAGTTTATAAAATTATTTAAAAAATAATTGTTCACAGATTGCAACAAGTTATACACAAGGTTATTAGTGACTCATAAAGTGCTTTTATAAAAGGAAGACTCATTAGTGACAATGTTTTGATAGCCCATGAATTTATGCACTCTATGAAGAATAAAAGATATGGAGATTATGAATTTGCTCTGAAACTTGATATAAGCAAAGCATATGACCGGGTTGAATGGAATTTTGTCTGAGCCATGATGGAGAAACTTGGATTTTGTAAAAAGTGGGTGGATTGGATTAAGGAACTGGTGACTACGATTTCCTACTCTATTACTGTGGATGGTGCATCTCATGGTTATTTTAGACCATGTAGAGGATTGCGACAAGGCGATCCTCTTTTCCCTATCTCTTTTTATTCTGTGCAGAGGGTCTATCCTATCCGCTCCACAGAGGAGAACAGAGCCTAGAGTTTTCTGGGTTGAGACTTAATCGCAGATGTTCTAAAGTCAGCCACTTAATTTTTGCAGATGATTCATTTTTGTTCAGTAAAGCTATGGTCAAGGACTGCCAGAGTTTACTCAGGGTCTTAAGTAACTATGAAGCGATTAGTGGACAAACAGTTAACTTAGACAAATCTTCAATCTTTTATAGCAGGAACACGCCCACCCAAACCCGAGATATGTTGTCTGAATTACTACACATTCCACACGTGGGTAACCAAAATAGATACTTGGGCTTGCCGGCTATAGTGCAGAGGTAAAAAAATCCACCTTTAATTAAATCAAGGAAACGGATTCTACTATCATCGAGTGGAAGGGAGGTCCTTATTAAGGCGGTGGCTACAGCAGTGCCTATTTACACTCTCGATTGCTTTAAACTCCCGGAGACACTAATAGAAGACATACAAAGAGCCATCTTGCAGTTTTGGTGGGGCCAAAAAGGATCGAAAAGGAGGATGCAATGGATTGGGTAGAGAATTACTTGTAGGTTCAAGAGACAAGCGAGTCTCAATTTCAAAGATCTTAAAGCTTTCAACCTTGTAATGCTAGCCAAGCAAGGATGGTGACTACTTACAAGAACAAACTCTCTAATCTCTAGGGTGTATTAAAGTAAATATTTCAAAGATTCCAATTTTCTCCGCGCAGAAGTTGGAATCAACCTTTCTTGGGGATGGATGAGCGTAGTAGAGGATAGAAAAGTTCTAGAAAAAGGTATCCTATGGAGGATAGACACCGATTCAGATATCAGAATAAGAGAAGATTCATGGATTCGTGATTATCTGTCTATTACTCCTACTACAGAGACTAATTCAGAGCACAATCCTACATGGGTTTCAGACCTAATTTTACCAACCAGATCATGGAACCAGGTACTAATACAAGAACTATTCAGACCAGAAATTGCAGAGGCTATCATAAACACTGAAATCCAACAAGGTGATGATGAGGTTACCTGTCTAAAGGAGAAAAATGGATGCTATTCAGTAGCGTCTGGGTACTAGCTAGCGTTCCAATTCTTCCACCCCTCAATAGAGTTCCTGCCAGAATAGTGTCAAAATAAGTAACTATGGTCTGATATTCGGAGCATCAAATGCCAACCAAAGATAAAAAATTTTCTTTGGAAAATTATGCACAAAGACCTACCTGTTCAACAAAGGCTAAGTGAAAGACTTCCATCAGTGAATCCATTATGTCAGCGATGCAACAGGTTCCTTGAAACTGTTGCGCATTGTCTCTGGATGTGCACCGACACTGTTAAGGCCTAGAGAATCACTAATCTACCTGTTCCAGCTTTAATTGAAGAACCATGAATTTGGTGGAGTGAGCTTGACAAAAATCTGAAGTTTGGTATCAATACGACGAAGAAGAAGGAGCTCGCAGCAAATGCATTATGGTAGATTTGGAAGATCAGAACGAGACTCTATTCGAGAACTAGAGACGCCATCCTCTTCAATTGATTGATGCTGCTCGCCACGCCATGGAAGAAGACCGACACCTTCCTTAACCTTTCTTCCTGGAGATCTCCTTCACTTTTATTTACTTTACCTTTTGGTTTACTTTACCTTTTGGTTTTTTTTCTATTGAATTATGTATTCTGACTTAAGTTGGATCGTTATAGCTTTACTCTTGTTATGCTGTCCTTTTTTGGACCACTCATTTTCATTCAATGAAATAAATTTTATCTTAGAAAAAAAGGATACATGTAACTTTATAAGAATGAAACAACCTAGACTTTGATTATTTGAGAATTTACTAAGTAGCTGGAATAGCTCTACATCACGAATCAATGAATGTTAGCAATAGGGATGATCAGAAAAACAACCAAAATGGATATTTGCGGAAATTACTCATGTTTTCGGGTTAGATGGAGATCCGTAAAATTTCCACAACCCGTCATGCGAAAATGGATGGGGACACAGACATAAGTACCCGCTTCATGGGACCCATTAAATTCACATGAATATAAATGACTAATTTATCCTAATTTATATATACATAAATTCATTTCTTGAATTTAATAACCCTAATTCCTCTCTCTCTCTCTCTCTCTCTCTCTCTCTCTCTCTCTCTCTCAGTCCAAAAAATTATGTTATTATATTGGAATATGTTTTTATATTTTTTTTGAAATGTTATTTTTCATTTAAAATATGTTATGAATTATGTTGAATTATATTGAATTAATTATTCTTTGATTATTTTATTATGTCTTTTTGTATTATTTTTTTTCAAAAAATATTCGTAGATATTCGAAAATATTTGCGTTTCCTAAAAGGATAAACAAATAGGGACTTGCAAAGACAGAGAAGCGACAATGGCATTTTTCTTAAATAAAAGTGAGGGATGGGAAGAAGGTCTGCCACGCTTCCCTGAGTACCAATTACCATACCTAACTAGCAACGAAGATCTAATCTGAGCTGATTTGAGAGGAGACACGTGAACTTCATCTGTATTAGTCCTTTAAGGTAATTAACCTAAGTAGGATTTGGAACCTTAACAATGGGCCTGGGTTGATCTTACTTACATTGAGTTCTTATTAGACCCAAGTATATTTTGAATTAATATTTTGAGTTATATATTGTTATAACAAATACTATATTATTTAATATTATAATACTTAATATATGTAAAAGTTGGATATATTTGTAAGAATTTTTTAATTCAAATTAAAAAACTTTAATTATCTTTTATTTTTAATTTTAAATATTATTTACTAATGTAATGAAAAAGTAAAAATAACAATAATCACTCATATAATTAAAATAGATAATCCTATAATATATACATGACACAACATATATCAACGATTACTATATATGATAAATATTTTTTTTTGTAATAATTATTTATATAATTTATTACACAAATTTTCTCATCTTAATATTTAATAAATTTAAGATACAAGACATTATTTAACATATAAAATAAGTAACTTAAGTTATCATCTAGGACAATAGTATAAATACCTACTTATTTACTAGTAGTAAAAAATATATAAATAGTATAAGTTGATATTTTTTTAGTATAAAAACAATAATAAAGATTATTAATTAAGTTAATTACATAATTAAAATATTATAAATAATTTTTAAATAATAATAAAAAATGAGATCACTATTTTTACATATTATAAAATTTATAAAAAAAATTTGAACAATAAATCAATCCTCAATAGATTATATATTAGTCTTGTCAAAAAATAAATAAATAATATATCAGATATTATTATTTACGTACTAATATACTATCTATTATCGATTATTAAATTTATAATTAATTTTTAACCCAATTTTTAGTAACAAAAATTTAAATAATTGAAATTATTAAATGTTAAATATCACTCAATTAGTTTTATTTTTGTTATTGAAATTAAAAAGGAATAAGTCGTTAATCAATTCTAAATTTAAATTTGAGTAAATAATAAAAAATATTTTAAATTTTTATCTCACTAACTAGAATTAATTTTAAAATAAGAAATTACTTTATATATCATATTGTAAGATAGTGTGATCATTTATTATTTTTTAATGGCAAATATTGTAAGAAATTAAAAAAAATTTATTTACCAGTTCAGAAAAAACTAATTTATTTTTCAATAGAATAAATTATATATTGAATAACAAAAGTTGTTATTAGTTTCTCTTCACATTAACTAATACTCAACGATAGTATTTGGGTACACCTTGTTATCAAGAAATATTAATCGATCTAATAAATTTTGTAATGATATAAGTCTATAAGTTTAAAAATTTAAAAATCATGTCATAAAATGTGAAGTTTTAACAAGGAATAATGTTGATTATATTATTTTAATTTCAAGAATAAATACGAAACTAACAAATAAAATTGTCCTAGGTAAATTTCAACAAAAACAAAAATACATAAATATTGCTATTAATAATGAGAAATTAATATATTTTAAAGACAAATACATTTTTTTCTACGAATTTTCTAATTCGGCATGCCAAAAATTAATTCACTACATAATGATGCTCTATTTATTAAGGGTCTGCCACTAATTAATGAATTGTTACACACACAAAGCAAAATTTAAATTCCAAATATTTATTTAAACAGATGAGATGATCATTAAATCAATCCAAATTAATTAAGATTAATTATTTTTAATATTTTCAAGTTATAAAATATTTATAATAATAATTTCTTAGTGATAGCTACGGAATTAGAAAAAAAATACGGTGAGAGTTGTGACAGAGCGAATAAAATAAATAAGAAGACATCGATCCATTTTTTAATGAAAAAAAGGAAACGATTGGTTGGAGTTCTATTTAAGATTCTATTATGATTATTATATCAATGACCAATTACTTAACTAATAAAAAGTATTTGCATGAGAAAGATTACTAATCTTGGAAGTAATGTGTTTTCAAAAGGGGACTTCTCACTTCTCAGTATAAAAAAGAGATACAGTAAACGTATTTCGTGTGAGCAAAGAAAGTGAATAATTATTGAAGGTGGAAGATGCTAGTAAGCAAAGAAATTCAAAAAAGCAAAAAAAAGGAAGAAAGAGACGGTTGGTAATTCATATGGATAACAGAACCTCTTAGGAACCAACCGAGCCCAATCATATTCAAACAGAACATGTGAAGTAATTTGACTTAACAAGCCAAGGGAAAGGCAACGAGAGACAACGAGTGCACGCATTAAAATAATGACAAACCGCCAGCACCTAACAATTAATAAACAATTTAAATGCTTTTTTGTCTGAAATTATGGTCATTATGGTCATCGTTCATCGCCTAACCAAAAATCAAATTGAAGACCAACGAAACTACCACAGGAAGAAGAAGAACCAGAACCTCTTCATTAACCGCCACAAATCAGCTTCAGTACTTTCTCTCATTTTCTTCAGGTAACCCTACTCTCTTGTTGTGAACTAAACGATTAAGTGTTTTCGTGCTTTCTCCTCCTAAGTTCTTCATGTATGATCATTTCGTGATTTAGATAGAATTAAGTATGCCACTGCTTTGTTAATAATAAGAACTTTGAAGGAAGTTATAGACTTATAGTAATTGATAAGATTTATTTTGATATAGGTGAAAGAATCGGAGGTCTGTATTTATGGGAAATTCAGGGTCAACAGATGATTCTAGTGATGATTTCGTTCATCACCCTTCTTCTTATGATGGGATTTCGGGGACTACTAGCTATGATTATCATCAACCCTCTTCTTATGATGGGACTTCAAGGAATACTAGCTATGATTATTATCCCCAACCATCTTCTTATGATGCAACTTCAAAGAACACAAGCTATGAGGATTATCCCCAACCATCTTCTTATGATGCAACTTCAAAGAACAATAGCTATGAGGATTATCGCCAACCTTCTTCTTATGCTGGGAGTTCGAAGAATACTAAATACCAGCAAATCGAGCGCCCCACTTATATAGCTGATAATTTCAGTTCACTTGATCAGGTTTTTGCTCCTCTATTTAGAGATCTTAATCTTAGCACCATAAAGAAATTTTTGTAATACACTAGAACAGGAATTACTACTAGGTATTTAGAAAACTTTATTTGATTATATAATGGCATCAAGGTATCTGTAAGATTTTCATTGATCATTTTGAACTTATTGCACACTGTGAAGTTGCTTGCGGTGTTTGGTTTATTTGCAACCTGTTTTCATTTGAAAAGAATATGGTTACATCTCATGAAGGTGCTGCAAACATAGTTACTGCATGTTTTCTTGTAGAATTTTTGCCTGTACTTATCTGCTACCCTATCCTTCAGGTTATTACTGCTCTTAGAGAAGCTGGTCTGGAATCATCAAATTTAATACTTGGTATTGATTTCACCAAAAGCAACGAATGGACAGGTTTGTTCTTTGTGAATACGAAATTAATGTTATATTATACACACTGTATGAGAATGGAGAATGCTGAAAATCACATCTTGGGAATTTCAGGCAAGCACTCATTCAACCACAAAAGCCTTCATCATATTGGCCGGATTCCGAATCCATACGAGCAGGCAATCTCCATCATCGGCCGTACTCTCGCTGCTTTTGACGAGGATAATCTGATTCCATGTTTTGGATTTGGTGATGGTGAGCTTTTGTTTCTGACTTTATGATCAAATCTTTATATTTTTCTTTTGTATTATATTGATTCCAGCCAATACTTCTGCAGCATCTACGCATGATAAGTATGTGTTCAACTTTTATCCTGATGGTCGCTCTTGTCGTGGTTTTGAGGAAGTACTTGCACGCTACAGAGAGATTGTTCCACTCTTAAAATTGGCAGGTTCAATATTATTCCTTGTTGACTACATTTTACAATTTTATTACAAGTATCTGTTACAAATATATCTAATAAATGATGTATGACTTAATGAATACATATAAAGGGGCACCACATATGTATGGCTTTATTGTCCTGCAAAAATTTGAAGATCTAATCATGAATGACTAACGGTTGAACCCTTATCAATAGGTCCAACATCATTTGCACCTGTAGTTGATGCAGCAATTGATATTGTGGAGAGAAGCCAGGGTCAATATCATGTTCTTGTAATTATTGCTGATGGACAGGTTTTATATATTTATTTCGTTTTTGTTTTATATCATTTTGATTCTTCTTACGGAATGATATAATTGAAGCCCATGTTTCTAAAGCATTTTGTTTTTTCATAGGTTACTAGAAGTTCAGATACACCACATGGAAAGCTTAGTCCACAAGAGCAAGCAACCATTGATTCTATTGTTGCTGCAAGGTAAACATTTTTTATTTTTATTTTTTTTGCTAGGCCTTATATTTTGTTAATGATATCCATCTTTGATGCTGGAGCTGTTCTAATTTTCAGTCACTATCCACTCTCAATTATTTTGGTTGGAGTTGGAGATGGACCATGGGATGAAATGCAACGCTTCGATGATAACATTAAGCACCGGTTATTTGACAACTTTCAGGTAGTTTACATATGTATGATTGCATTTCCCATTTAGATTCTCATTTTTCCATGCAATGTTAATGTTATTCTGCTATGGTTTTCTAACATTTCCTTTTTGCTTCTTTAGTTTGTGAACTTCACAAAGATCATGTCCGAAAAAGAGGCATCAAAGAAGGAAGCAGCATTTGCACTTGCTGCCCTTATGGAAATTCCAATTCAGTACCGGATAGCCTTAAATTTACAACTTGGAAGGTAAGCTTTGAACTTACAAGTACAACCATGAAAGATTCTAATATATTCAAGGATAACTGAGTGTGCAATTTTTCTGATGCAGTGGAAAATCAATAGGTAACCATCGAAGTAACAGGCCTCTGCCTCCGCCTAAGGAAGTTATAGACCATGACAATTCTGTCACCACAGTTCCACGAAATGTTGAATCGGTCGAGCCATCGGCTCCGGCTGTAACTGAATCAGTATGCCCTATTTGCCTAACGAATCCAAAGGACATGGCGTTTGGATGTGGCCATACAGTAAGTTTCTTTGATGAACTTGTTACTATATATGCTCATGTTAATGTGCCTTGAAGTTATATGATGTAACTCTGGTTTTTAAATGAAAAAATCTTAAAAGGAATGCTATTTTTATAAATCTCACATTTGATGATGAACATGTACATTTATTATGTAACATTCAATCATTTAACATTTAATTCTGTTATTTAATTGTACTGTGTTGTTTGATATAGACTTGCAGGGAGTGTGGTGCAACATTATCTTCATGTCCTATGTGCCGGCAGGAAATTACAACTCGCCTGAAATTGTACAATTGAGCTTGGAGACTTCATAGCTGCTGATTATGAATGTACAGAAAGTCTGTCTTCTTTTTTTTAAGTAAAATTTCTTAACATTTCCAATAAGCTAAGTAATGATTGGGGGGATGTAAAGAATGGTTAGAATTTATTTATTTATTTATTTATTTTTGGGTGTTATTAAATAAAGAGTGTTCATTGATTTGAAACTTGAGTGCTAACATTAGCAATATTTTTTATTTGTAAGCCATTCATTTAGTTGTTGACCAAAAACATGGAGGACTTCATTGTTTCTCAAAAGTTAAATGACAAATTGATTTTTCATCCAGAGCAGGGGTTCGCATTCTACTCATTTTGCATAAGATCTGTACATATAAAAACAGTGCATCAAAGTTCTCAGTTTGACACGAAGTAGTAGTTTTTGGCAAAATCAATAGTCAGAATGCGAGTAAAATTTACATAAACAATTAATCAAAAACACTTTACAGAGTTTTAAAGTGTCTTAAAATGAAATTCCATAGAATTTCAGAGTTATGAGTACATAACTTGAATATAAACAGAAATATGTGAAAGGAATCCTACTCAGAAAAAGAACTCGGAATATAAACAGGAAATCTTTCAGATGTGAGTATGTATAAGTGGTAGAGTCAAGTGTTAGAAGTTTCTTAAAATATAAGTAAATTAAAATTTTAACCTTAACAAGTCAAAATCGACATGCAAGTCAAAAACTCAAAATAAAGCCTAAGCAATTGATAGAGATACTAGTATTATTTTATGGCATGTTTAAAGGCGTGTGTGTTAACTGTTAAGTGTTAACTTTAGTTCCAGTTGAACCGGGCTACAAATCAACTTCACTGTATATATCCAAACATTTGTCACGTGTAAAAAACAAGCATGGAAATGAAAATGAAATTAGAATAATGGATGATGACGATGGGGAGTTTGTCTTTGCCCTCACCTCCATCCAGAATTTCCAAAATGACTGCAAACATTTGGTACTCTGAAAAGACTAGACTAAATTTCCAATGCTATCCTGACTCAATATAAAAATATTACAGGTAGTATAGATAACCTTAAATTAAAGTTTTAGCTAATACGGTATGTATCATGTTTTATTGTATATTTATTAAAATAAAAATTTAAAAAATTTTACAAATAATAACTTTAACATGTACCTTAAACCCAAATTAATGTCTACTACTAATAAACATTAGTTCGGTATAAAATATAAAAATATTTTCTAATAAATAAGGATTAATTACGATTTTAGTCACTAATGTATAAGTCGAAAAAAATTTTTCTAACATTTTTTTGCATACAAAATGATCCCTAAAATTTAACTTGGTTTTAAATTTTTGGCTGTAGAAATGGAGGTAGAAGTAAATCGTGGATAGCTTCTTCTTCTTTCTCTCTTTTCCCTTCTTCTTTTTTCCTTCCCCCTTCTTCTTTCCTTTTCGTTTGCATAAACATAAACACTCTCTTTTTCTTATTTTTGTTTTTTTAATTTTATAATTTTTTTTTATTATGAATAATTNCGCTCAGTATCTTAAGAACTAAAATCATACTTTAATCCTAAATAATAAACAATAGGTAGTGTTAGATAAACAAATTATTATTCAATCAAATTCAACATCCGGAAAGAACACAAAATGTTAAAATCTACCCGTATTTTTCTTCTACCTCCTCTTTCTTTCTCTTCAATCCTTTTTCTTTTCGTTTCTTTTGCAATTTTTGTTTGTTTCTTCTCTTATTTTTTTTCCGACTTCTTTCTTCTTATTTTTTTTTCGTATGTTCTATTATTTAATATTTATAGATAATTTTTAACATTTTATCAAAAAAATTATTATTTTCTGAAAAATTTGTGTCAATTTTTAAAACACATTATGTTAATTAAAAAAAATAACTTTAAAAATTTAGATGCTAAAATATTTGTTTACCCGCATTTTTTCTTTACCAATATTAAAAGGTAATTTTTCGGTTATTAATAAAAATAAGTGAGCATAGAATGACTATATTTACTTATTTAGTCATAATAATTACTTTTCTCCAACTATAACTTTCTACTAAGATTAAGATATAAGTATTTGTATAACATAAACAAAAGAAAAATGTTAGTATTGTTGACTGTTGAGTATGAGTATAAGTATGACACTCTTCAAGTCTTCAGGGATAAAAACAAAAATGAATGTTATGAAATCAACGGTTTTAGTGTTTAAAAAAAAACAAAAATTTAAAAGTTAATACGTAATAGCGTTTCTAGAAACAAAAATAAAAGTCTCAAATTCGTTGGGGGACGTAAGTTGTATATGTATCATAAATTTGCAGCGTAGTAAGGTCAAGCACGACGGCACATTTTATTATTTATAAAGAGAAAATAAAAGAACCACAAAAAGGAAAATAGAAAGTAATATCTGATTTAGAATAAAAGGCACCTTCTGCTAGACAATGGACATGTATTTGAATCAATTAGGTGGGTTTCTATGAGGAAATTAAGGGGGTGGGTACATGTATGCAGAAAGTGCGTGCATAAACATGAATTAAAATCATTATTATCAAGAATTCTTGTGGTTGTGGGAGGATTCATGAGAGTCGCCCTTGAACATATCTCTAATGATACTATGCTTCACTTTTGATCGGGATGCCGGAAAGTTGCTGAATGAACCGGAAGGATGTATTTTACGCTGCCCTGCACCTGCACCTTCCCCTGATGCACCCGACGACACTTTCGCATCACTATCGCCGCCCTTCCCACTCATTCTTCCCACTTCCGTTGTTTCTTTAATTTTTCTCTCTTCCAACGATGCCACTATTTATACACCAAAAAGTTTACCCTTCTCTACTAAGGCTTTTATTATGTTGGAAGTGGGAAGCTCTTCCATTAGGATAAGATCACACTCGTTGCGGGTCCCACTGCAAAAGAAAACGAACAAAATTTCAAGCTTTTTGGACTCACCTTTGAATTGTCTATTGGCGACACTGCAGTCTGAGACGCCTGCACCGCCACGCACGTGTTGCGCCCTTCTTTTACTTCCATCTTATTTACTATTGATGACGAATTTTGATGACTTATATTCTTATAAACTTGACGTCTATAAGGAATCTTGTTTGAATATTCTACCTATTCCCAGTGATGATGCACTTTTTTTTTTAATTTTGATATTAGTGTAGGAAATAGGAATGGTGTATAGCAACATTAGAATTTTTTATTTTTAATATTGGAGTGGTAGTGGTGTTTTTCTTAAATGTGGATTATTGGAGTATTATACTTAAATGTGGGATCGTTTAATTAGAGAAGCAGAAATCGGTGCCAGGGATTTGTGAGAGGTACACAAATCGGTGCCAGGTATTTGTGAAAGGTACACAAATCGGTGCCAGGAATTTGTGATTGATACACAAATCGGTGCCAGGAATTTGTGTTGGTACACAAATCGGTGCCAGGGATTTGTGTTAAAAAAAATTAAAAAATTTTAAGTACAGAAATCGGTGCCAACGATTTGTGTACTTCCACAATTTTGAAAAACACCAAAAATTACCATGTTAAAGTATATCACCACTTTTACTTCTATAAAAAAAAAAATTAACCGCAACATTATTGGAGTTAGAAAGATGGTGAATGATTCAATGGTCCAGCATCTTTTTTCACCAATGTTGGTGAAGGATAATTTTTCTCTTATACCTCTAGGTTTTTGGGTTCAGTTCTCTTTTAAAAAATATTAGGCCTTATAATAGCCCATTTATTAAAGCCCAACTAGTGACAATATACTAAAATATTAAAACTAAATTAATATTTTGACCCAAAAAACAAACAACAAAAATTTTATTTTTTAAAATTAATTTTAGTTTGATAAAAATACACATTTTGGGATAAATAACAAATAATTCATGTATTTAATTCAGCCTTTTGTTGGATTATCTAAAAATTTATTTAGAAAATGTATATAAAAAATAATAAAAATATCTTTAGACTATTTTTAATATTTTGTCAATCGCATAAAAGATACAGAAAAAATCATTTAAAATAAAATTATCAATTAAAAAGATAATGTTGAACCTTTATACAATAATTATTTTGACATTATAATCTCTTGTTATAGAAATTTTTTTGACAAAATTTAGAACATGTCAAGTATTTCATAATTATCTTTAAAATATAATTTTAATTTGACAAAATTTTGAAACTTGCCATATATCTCATAATTTACAAATATCAATATAATTTTTTGTAAATCTGTTTAAAGATTAAAAAATTATTTTTTTAATTTGGTCATTTTATTTTAAATAAATTTTTATATCATTTACATGACTGAAAAAATATTTAAAAAATAAAAAAATAGTAAAAAAAATCAATTTATTATTATTTTTTATATATACTTTCCAAATAACATTTTAGATGACTCTACAAAAGGTTGGATTAAATAAATACATTATTTGTTATTTATCCTCAAAATATATATTTTGTCAAACTAAAATTAATTTTAAAAAATAAAAATATTGTTTCTTTTTTTTGTTTATTTTTTGTGGGTGAAAATAATATTTCACTAATTCAATATGTTTAATTTAATATTATTTTAACCCAAAAAATATTTTTATACTATTTTAAAATTATTAGGATAGGTAGACTTCAATAAATGAGATATTTTAAGGTTTAAAAGTATCGAAGAAGAATTGAGCCCAAAATCCAAGTACCCAACAGCGTAAAGGAATGGTTATCTTTCACCAATTTTGGTGAAAAAAGATGCAAGGACCATTGAATCATTCACCTAGAAAGATTGACTATTTTGTGATGACTGTGTTGAAGAAATTGGACGGACAGAAATAGGTCAGTCTGATTATACAAATCAGTAGGTACACAAATCGAACTGTTCATACCAAATGCTACGCGTCGTGCATATAGCGCGTCTCAGTCTCTTAACTTACGGTCCTCTTTTTCACTTTCGAAACTCCCTCCCACTCATTTCTTTTGCTCTCACTCTCAGGCTCTCAGCTCACTCACTCTAAAACTCACCCCAATTTTCATTTTTTTTTGCTTTTCTGCTTCTATTGTTCATCAAACTCCTTCGAAGAAGAACAATCAGTCACCACTAAAATATCAACAATGCCTAAAAGACTCAAAATAAAAAAAATTAATTGTCTAAAACTTTACATTATTAATTATCTTAATCATTCTAATTATATAATTTTTTATAATAAAATATTTTAATTTAATAAAAATAGTGATAATATTAGAAACTAATAAAAATATTGTAGTAATAATTATTAAGACTATAGCTATATAGAATATTATTACTAATTGTCAGAAATAGTTAATAAAATAAAATAAATTTAGAACTTTTTGAATAATTATTAAATTCATTGTTATTATAAATATATTATTTAGATATTCAATTAAGGATTAACGACTTGTTGTTGTGTGTTGTTAGTTAAATGTTTAATTAATACTTTTGTATTGTATTGGACGGACATTTTGAATTTTTTTGGATATAATAATTAATCATTCTTTGTTCTTAGTTAGTTAAGTAATTAAGGTATATTATTATTATAGCTGTATGTAGGGATGGTAAAAGTTTCTGGTGGGACAGATATTCGTGGAGATTTACCCACTAGAAAGTGAATACGAAAAGGGTTTTCTATTTCTGGGGACGGGGACAGGCCTCCGTAAAATAAATGGGGCGGGGCAGGAATAGAGGCTCTTACTCCGTGTAGACCCGTTTAACTCCCTTATATGTAAAAAGGCTAGAATATCCTTTAATATATATACCATATGAGGGAAGGTGGGAAACCCTAGTCGTTACTATCACAAATCCTAAATTCCCAATCAAGTCTGAACTCTGAATTCTCTCAAACTTTATCTGCTCGCCCTGTCCTCTCAGAAACACTGAACGGCAGCTGAATCATGCACGGACGGCACGATCTCACTAGAGATGGCAATACTACCCGAACCCGTGGGTACCCACCTTGCCCCTATCCGCTCGGGACGGATTTTTAGCGGGGCGAGTTCTTAGGAGGGACGGAACGGGGTCGGGTTTAGGTAATACCCGTCCCTACCCGCCCCGCTATATATATAATATATATAATTTTAATATATAATATGTATAATATATGTAAAATAATTAATAAATGATTAACAATATTGTATCATATTTAAATTTTTACTTATAATTTAATTTATGTAATGTTTGTCATAATAGTTATATAAATTTTGAAATTTAATTTTATTTATTGGATTTTAATAATTATAGGAGTGGGGCGGTCGTCGTGTTTGTCGGTCGTTGTGTCTTCACCGATCGTCTCCTATTCACCGGTTGTCACGCCTTCGCTGGTTGATGTTGGCTAATCGTCAATTAGGAATTTTCTTCTCAATAAAAGAATAGTTTCTTTGCAAGTATAGTTCCAAACCAAAATTCGACCCGCATCAAAGTTTAATTTGGTTGTCACAAGTTCAACCCAATAAAAATAACCGAGAGTAGTACTCCCGGGTCGTTCTCCCTAGGAATTATAATCGAGTGTTCAATTATTGGTTATGAGTATACGGGGGTGGGTTGATGATAAGACAAGAAATTAAATGGTAAGAAATTTAAATGACAATAACGTAAATTAAACAACTAAAGATAACAAATGCTAAAGAGACATTCATGGCGAGAATTAAAAATCAAGGTTTTCTATCCTAGTCATTAATCATAACACAATAATTACCAAGAGCTAAGCCTATTATGTTATCTTCGCATCGAAAGAAAGTCAAATATGCCTAGTTAACCCAATCCATAAGTAATGTCAATGGAAACAAGATTAACTAACAACTCTAGATCACCAATATAAATTGGGTATTAATGACTCAAGATTACCAAACTTCTCTTTCCAAGTCAAGAATGCTCAAAATCTACTTTAAAACTAAACAAAGCATTTTATCAAACAGTTGGTGTGCATAAAAAAAAAGCATCATAAATTACAAGAATAATAAAATCTAAAGCTACCAAATGCAAGATAACAATAATAACAACTCAAATAAACATCAATAAACATAAAAATATCAAATTGCATTAACAAAAATCAAAATCAACAAGAGTTCATAAACATAAAAGTGACATAAAAGGAAAATTAACAATGTAAACTAAGAGAACAAAGATGTGAAAACTAAATTAAAGCAAGAGCAAAACCTAAATCTAAGATGAAATTAACCTAAATCTACCCTAATTCTAGAGAGAAGAGAGAGCTTCTCTCTCTAGAAAACTACCTTAAAACATGTTTCTAACCTAACCTAATTGCTGCCCCCTTATTC
This sequence comes from Arachis duranensis, assembly GCF_000817695.3. Taxonomy (NCBI): domain Eukaryota; kingdom Viridiplantae; phylum Streptophyta; class Magnoliopsida; order Fabales; family Fabaceae; genus Arachis; species Arachis duranensis. The sequence goes on along the minus strand of NC_029774.3, from coordinate 111,976,398 downwards.
CTTCTTGAATTCTGCCTCAAATACTTCAGAAATGAGTTAGATTTTGGCTTGGATGAGCTCAAAAATTGCCAGTTATGTTTTCTTTAATGAAGTCACGTGACGAGTGTCACGCGTACGTGTGGGTCACACGTACGCGTCGCTTGACGAAATTTTTGGTCACGCGTACGCATGGCAATGAATTCCACCAAATCCCCATTTCTTCATGAATTCTCCACTTTGCATGCTTTTTCTTCACTTCTTTGATCCAATCCTTATCTCCTAAGCCTGAAATCACTAAACAAACATATCAAGGCATCGAATAAAATCAAAGTGAATTAAATTTAACAAATTAAGGGCCTAAAAAGCATGTTTTCACTCTTAAGCACAAATTAGGTGAAATTCACAAAACCATACTATTTTATTGAATAAATATGAAATAAGTTAATAAAATCCTCTAAATTCAACACAAGATAAACCCTAAATTTGGGGTTTATCACCCGTCATCGCCTCTTCACTGGCCGTCGCCTCTTCTCCGTCGGGTAAGTCATAGAACTTTGATTTTGAAGAATTTATTATAATTTCTATAAGTTAGGTTAAGTATAATTTATATTTCTGATATTAAATTGTTGATTTTGGTTTCTATGATTTTAAAATTTCATTATTTACTCTAATTTTGAATTTCTGATGCTGCATTGTTGATTCTGGTTTTTATGATTATGAAATTTTCGTTATTTATTTTGATTTTGAAGCATTTGTTATAATTTATATTTCTAATGTTGAATTGTTGATTCTGGTTTATATTATTCTAAAATTTTTATTATTTTACTTTGATTTTGAAATTTTGATGCTGAATTGTTGATTTTGGTTTCTTTGATTATGAAATTTTCATTATTTATTTTGATTTTGAAGCATCTGTTATGATTTATATTTCTGATGCTGATTCTGAAATTTATGTGTTTATGTGATTTTAGAGAATGTCTTTCTCTAATGCATTGAGTAATACTCTTGAGAAAAGTAATCCATTGGAAGAACCTATAGCCACTAATATTCAAGCTACTCAAGAGACTTCTCAATCTCAACCTCAAGAACCTCTAACCGATACGATAACTACCAATGAAGGAACAACAAACTCTACAAGTGGTGTTCGAAAGAGAAAGTTAACCTCTGAAGGGTGGAATCACTTCAAGATTGTCGAAATCAAAGAAAAATTGAAGGCTGAATGCAATTATTGCAAATCAAAACTACTTGGTAACCCAAAACAAGAAACTTCATACTTGCGTGATCACTTCAAAACATGCAAGTTTCGCACCACTAAAGAGATAAGACAATGTATGATGAAGACAACTCCAACAACTAGTGGGAAAATAGTTGTGGTTGGTGCATATACATTTGATCAAGAAAATGCAAGAAAAGAGTTATCTATTATGGTTTGTCTTCACGAGTATCCGCTATCTATTGTGGACCACATTGGCTTTCGATGATTTTTCAATGCTTCGCAACCTCTTTTTAAGGTAATTACTCACAACACTTTGAAAAGTGACATCTTGAAGCTCTACAATGATGAGAGATCGAAGACAATGAATGTCCTTGAACGGAATAAAAGTCGAATTGCAATTACGATTGATATGTGGACAACAAGCAACCAAAACAAAGGTTATATAGCTATCACGACTTATTATATTGATGATTTTTGGAAATTGCAAAGCCGTCTTATGAGGTAATAACATTAAATATTTAATTTTATTTTTGCGATTTGTGAAATGTTTATAATTGGAATACTTCTAATATTCTTCTTTGTATCAAATTATCATTATAAGTTTATATATGTGTCGGCTCCCCACACGACTGAGGTACTTTCAGAGGTTATTGTGGATTGTTTGATGGATTAGAATCTTGATAGGAAGGTATCCACTTTGACTATTGATAATTGTAGTACTAATGACGTTATGATTGAGAATATTTTGACTAAAATGTCACATAGAAACTTTATTTTGGGTAGTAAATTGTTTTACATGCGATGTTGTATGCATATATTAAATTTGATTGTCAAGGATGGGTTACAATTTATTTCACATGCTATTGAAAGGGTGAGAGATAGTGTTCATTACTGGACTGCAACACCTAAAAGAGAAGAGAAATTTAAGAAAACATGTGTGCAACTTAAAATACCCTTCACAAAAATTTTTTGCCTTGATTGCAAAACTAGGTGGAATTCAACATTTTTTATGCTTGAAGTTGCAATTATGTATAGAGATGTGTTTGAAAGATTGTCATTGTATGAGAGTCAATATAAATCTTTGCCTAGTGATAAGGATTAGGATATGGCGGATGAGATTTTTCAAAGATTGGGGTGTGATTAATATAGTTATGGCTATTGGGACTTTTTTGAATCCTAGGTACAAGATGTATTTATTAAATTTCTTTTGTCGTAAAATATATGGTGAGACGGAGGCATGTGTTGTAATTGGTCAAGTGAAAAGGGTAGTGTAGGATTTAGTTTTAGAATATGCAACAAAGTAAAGAGAGAGAGACCAAACTGTTCAATTAGATATGCCGCCACCACCATCAATTCCTTTACGTTCAAAGGGGAGGAAGTTTAGTCATGAATCTTGGCAAGCTGACTTTGTTGAGCATGTAACTGAGGAATCTGCATTTATTGATACACAGAGCGAGTTAGATTATTATCTTGAAGAGAGACCGGTGCCACAAAATAAACATGATTTTGATATCTTAAATTGGTGGAAGTCAAATGGAGCGAAGTTTCTTACTATGCAAGCTATTGCTAGGAATTTTTTGGCCATTCCTATCTCTACAGTTGTCTCTGAGTCCTCATTTAGTACGGGTGATTGATTTGTTAGCCACATCGTAGTAGGCTGCGCCCGAATACATTAGAAGCTTTAATGTATAATCAAGATTGGCTTTGAAATGAATTTGATACAACAGCTAACATAGGATTTGAGTGCTACATAATTCATAACATTGAAGAAGATGTTGATGCGAGTAAACTATTAAATTACGTACAACATACTTTTTTATATTATTGACTTATTGTTGAGTTATTATATGATTTGAACTTTAAATTATTTTCTTTCCGATATAGGATTCAAGTGAATCGGAATCTACCATCACTACCATTACGAGATGAAAGGAGGATTGAGAATTATGTTTTTACAATGTGATGAATTTTATTTGGTTGTTTATGGATATGTTGGATATTTAGGTTTGTTGGTTATTGCTATTTAAGTCTTTAAAGACTATGAAAATTATGTTTATAATGACAATTGAGGATTATCTTTATTTTTTATTTTTTATATATTTTTTTAATTTTTATTTTTTTTTACAAAAATCTGTGGAGACCTAGGTCCCCGGCGGATATGAGGTCCCTGTTACCTATCGCAGAGACGGGGACAAATATTGGGGACCCGCTGCCATCCCTAACTGCATGAAAACCAAAACCGAATAATAATAATAATAATAATAATAATAATAATAATAATAATAATTGAATTTAGTGTAATTTAGGTAATGAATGATGTTAGTAACACTAAATTTCAGTTATGAATTTAATATATTATTTATGATTATTAATAAATTTGGTGTTATAAAAAATATATGTATAATAATATTAGAGGTGTTTAATACTTTTTAAAATTATTCTGGTTATATAAATAGAAAATAATGAATAATAATTTATTATAAATAAATAGGCTTTAGACATTAGAAAATATCTTTTTAATAAATCTAATAACAATTAGATTTATATTTTAAATTCATTTAAATTTTATTAATTATTATTAGAAGCTAATAAATATAAAATGTGGAGTTTTTGTAAAATAGATTTAGTATATTTCGAGCGGTTAATAATATAATTATATTATATTGGTTATGTGATAATAAAAATGAGATATTGTTAAATTTTATTTATTAATTAATTATGGTTATCTTTGTTTGATGTGATATATGGCTACGTTTTGTAGGGTTCACGAATGTTGACATGTAACCATTTAATGTCATTGGATCCATACGATCCAATTTTGGAGGGGTATTTACAGGAGACTGATTTTTATCACGTTTTTCAGATTGGCGTATTCCAATGTCAGTCAGTAATGGTTAATACTCTGATCGAAAGATGGCGTCTTGAGACTCACACATTTCATTTTTCAGTTGGTGAGTGTGCTGTGACATTGGAGAATGTGGCGATAATTCTTGGTCTTCCAACAAATGGCCTTCCAGTTACAGGATCGACCATGAGTAGTTATGAGGCTTTAGAGGCCGAATGCTTGCACCAGTTTGAGGTTGCACCTAGGAAGATAGATTGTTGAGGAAGCTTCATAAATTTGACGCAGTTTCGGAGACTGAAAGATCGTATAGTCTTGGATGATGATATTTACATTCAGCGGTACGTAGGGCTGGAAGTGAGTCGAGCTGAGTCGAGCTAGACCAAGCTCAAGCTCGGCTCACAAAAATTGAGTTTGGCTCACGGCTCGACTAATTAACAATCGAGCCTATTTCTTAAGCTCAAGCTCGGCTCACCGAAAGCTCACGAGCTGGCTCGAGCTCACGAGCTGGCTCAAATAATAGAAACATAAATACATAATCTATATTCTATATCAATAAATTATAACTTATATATTTTAAAAAATATTTAAAAAGATCAATTTATATATTGTTATCTATCAATAAATTATAAATCTTTTATTTATGTCCTACATCAAAATTATATGTAAAAAATAAATATGAAATTTTAAATAATTAAGATCATTAATATATATAATTATATAGTACTATTTCATATGTATATATATAATATTAAAAATATAGATTAAATGCATATAGGATATGTGTATTAATAATTATATATATATAATCAAGTCAACTCATGAGCTAATGAGCTGAGCTTATCCAAGCTCAAGCTCGACTCATTTAATTTATGAGCTCAATTCCAAGCTCAATCTTGGCTCACTAGCTCACGAGCTTAGCTTATCGAGCTATTAACAAGTCGAGCTCGAGCTAGCTCATGAGCTAGCTTGACTCACTTCTAGCCCTAGGCCGGTACGTAAAGTGTCACATAATGTTATTATTTGGGACAATTCTGTTTGGAGACAAGTCTGGAGCAGCGATGCATTGAAAATTTCTACCATTACTCTGTAACTTCCCTGGGATCATAGAATTTAGTTAGGGATTGACATGTCTGGCGCACTTGTATAAAGCATTGTACAGGGCATCTCGTATCGACTGTAAGAAGATTGATGGTCTACTAACACTTTTACTTACCTGGGCTTGGATCCATCTGCCATTTCTTGTGCCGATTCCCAGCAATCCCCGACTCTTTCCGATTGCAAATAGGTAAAATTAATTACTATCTGCTTTGGGTAAGTGTAGCACATTGTATTTTAATTTTTACGATAAAAAGTTAATTAACGGATTGTCTAATGTCAGGTGGCGTAACTAGGAGTGTGCTGACCGGCCTTACAAATTTCATTCTCTTGCTCACTTTAGGAGGTCGTTGGATGATCTGCAAGAAGGACATGTATGTTGTAATAAATAAGTATCTTTTTTTGTTTAGCCATATTATTATTTGATGTGTAATCCTCTTTTACTTTCAATGTATTCAGTTTGTTTTGGAGGCTTATGTAGTTGATCGCAGTGAGCCAAGTTGATTTGGAGTGCCATGGTACCGTTGATATCTTTCGAATGCGTTGAGTGACATGTATCTGATAGATTGAGGAGATAATTTGGATTGATCCAGGGTATTCCTCATCAAGAGCTGGATCTAAGTAGAGCACACGACAAAGTATTGACTAGACCTAAGAATCAAGATTGGTCTGTAACTCACTCTTTTTGGGTGATGCAATCGACGACAAATCAATATAGTCATGTTCTTGCTGAGTCCCTGGTGCCTTTACAACATCCATTGGACATTTACATGCATTGGTATCGAGGTACATATCACTACAAGAATTTGACAAATTAGCGACGGATTTTTGCGAGAACTATTTTTTGTCACTAATCTATCACTAACTTGCGAGGAATTACTGACACACTAACGAACAAAATTAGTGAGCGGTCGCAAAATGGCTTTTGTAGCTAAAAAAAGAGCAGGGAAAATTTCCTCGCCGATTTGTCACAAATTAATTAGCGAGTGACAATGTTCTAGTAAATCAGTCACTTTGGGGTTCAATCGAATAAAAGTAATGTAGCAAGGGATATTATTGTCACTATTTTGTCACAACTATTTGATATACAATTAGCGAGAAACAATTTCCACACTAGTTCGTCGCTAAATAAACTTTGTACAAAAAGTCTAACTAGTGAGGAACAATGTTACAAGCTAATCGGTCACAAATACTTGAAATGCATTTTGATGGACAATTTCCTAACTAATTTTTCACCAAAGCTTTTATTTTTAGCGAGCAACTAGTTTCTCATTAATTTGTTGCATAATATTGTAAAATTCAAAATTAGGATAGCGACAGAAAATAGTTGTCGTTAACTTATTGCAATGTATAAATCATTCAGCTAGGGAAGTGGTCCTTGCTAATTAGTTGCTAAAGTGAAAATACGGATATTGAGCACCTAGGACCTAAGTAGTGAGAAATTTGTGACCGTTTAACAACTGACACACTTCATTCACTGATTTCAAGTGGCTGATTAGTGGGCGAAATATATTTATCGCTAAGTTGTCACAAGTTTAATTTAGCGAGCGACTTGGGATTTGCAATTTTGTCGCAAAGCAAAAGTTATATTCTACCTATTTAGTAGCAAACTACTCGCTAATCTCGTTGGAAATCCGTCGCAGATTTATAACAAATCCAAAGCTAACCGAAAAAATGTTAGAGTAACTGGTCGCAATGGAGTCACTAATCAAAAGCTTATTTAACGAGGAATTAGCGACTGCTTACCAATTGATAGAGTTTCCTCACTTATTTCATGTTGCTTCTAATTTGTGAGGAAAAATGTTAGTCCTTATTTTGTTTTTATTTCAGGTTGCCACTAATTGCTAATCTCTATATAAATCTATAGAAAATTCATGAAAAGTTCGAAGCAAATTTAGCAAGCACGATAATATAATTTGTCACAATTTCGTCACTAATCTAAAGCTATTTTAAACAAGAGAATAATTAAATTCTTCAAGGTCGTGTGTATTTGACTCTAAAATCAAATTCGTAAAAATGCAAGCCTAAGCGACTCAACTCGATTAACTAGAAAAAAAGTAAATTAACTGGCTGACTTCCGAGACAAACGGATGCTTTTTTTTAAATAAGCTAGTATATATATATTTTTTATTTTGTGGACCCGACTTAAATCCGGCCAACCCCTAAAAAAAAGTAACATACACTACAAGAAAATCTCCCATTCAACAACATTTTTTAAAGTTACATTTAAAAAGCATAAAATGGGCTACACTTTTCTTTGTGTTACCCTTTTATAAGAGAATAGGAAATACAATTATGGCATCACTTGAAAAGTGTCTCAGATATTAAAAAGATCATTCATAAAGCGTATCCTTAGATATTGAAGAGTAACCTAGGCTGCGTTTATTTATAGGCACGAGATATTGAGACAAAGACATTGAGACACAAAGTCGTGTTTGACAAATAAGTCATAGACAGAGACATTGTGTCTAGAGACACTAATAAAAGACACAACTTATTTTTTATTTTTTCTTTTATTATTCTTATTAATTTTTCCTAATTATATTTTCTTATTGTTCTATTTTTCTTCCCAGATTTTTTGAATGGAAAAATAGAATAAATTAAACTTTCATAAGTTATTCTAATTTATCACAAAATAAAATACAAGAACATTACTTTTTGTGTCTTTATCATTTATGTCTTATTCTGATTGTCTTGTCTTGTCTAGTTCTCAGAATCAAACGCAGTCTTAGAGTCAGTTTGGATTGACTTTTGAAAAGAAGTATTTATTTTTTTCATTTGTTTTAAAAAGTTTTTAATAGACAAAATGCCATTTCACATTTGGATAAGCTTTTTAAAAAATTTAAATATTAAAAACGTCTTTTGCCTTTGTTTCTTTTTTTAAAGCAAGGTATTTTTTTCCAAAATTAAGAGTGAGACTCAAACCCGCGACCTCTAAATGAGTATGGAGAAATTATACCATTTGGGCTATAACTCATTGGTAAAGTAAGGTATTGTTAGTTTCTTAAAAAAATGTATCTAAATAGATAACCACTGCCATGTTTATTTTGTCTAATATTTTAGCTATACAATTTGTCTATATATAGTTAAACATGAAATATTTGTCTATATAAAAATAAAATTTATTAAAGATTCACATATTTTTCAGTGCCTGCTGCATTTTTATCTGCCTTATTAGTAGTACAAATATATTATATATCTATCTTATTGCTAGCGACGATTTTATAAAGTTTTATGTGATTTTGGAAAGCGAGAAAATCAAGGCAAGTGCATTTTAAACTTAAATGTTAGCTGCATTATGCAAACATTGTTCAAGGCATTTAACAAAATAAACATATTGTTGTATGTTGTCAACTATGGAATAAAAATCTGATTTAAGAAACAGAAAGCTTAGATGAAAGTAGAAGATAACAAAAAGTTCTTAGCTTCCAATAGGTCTTTCTTCCTATCTGAATTTCTGTTTTATAGGTCTTTGGGGTGTTATGTGAAGCTCAATATTTTTAGAATGTCATGCGTGTTGGATTCCGGCTAAGATCAACACTGGTAATTTTATTATTGTTTCATTTCTTTGTGTTTTACATATTTAATTCTCACCTAGTAGGTTGTCAAAGAATTACTTGACCTAAAAGCTTAACTTATAAAGTTAGTTGTCAACGATGATTTTATAAGTGAAATCCCAATAGGCTTGTAATAGAATGTCTTACATGCTGAAACTAGATGCTTAAACAAGTAGAATTCATTGGTCACTCAATCACACTCAAAATACTGAGTTTGTTATTCAATTTTCCCCTTTTATTTTCTTCATTGTAGGTAGCTGCTGTATTTCACAAATCATTAAGGCTTACCTATGAAGCATGAAGGCAATTTGCATCTGGAAAAATAACCAACTTGGTGACTACTGATGCCGAAGAACTTTAGGAATGGTTTCCTTCTATTGTTTGGTTGTTGTTCATGTAGTTGCTGCTTAAAGGTGTCAAAGAACTACTTGAAAGTTATTAATATGGGACCAATATTGGATTTGATAACAGTAACACGAACTCTCGAATAAAAGTTTCTTCGTTTGTACCTAAAATCCAATTATTTAAGGTTAACTGCTATTTTAAATTGTGTGGCAAGGGACAATCTTAAGATTATTTAGTCACTGTACTACTGTAGCTTAATTCTAGAGTTTATGCATTTTCTATATTCTTGTGCCACAAACATTCTCTAAATATGTTTGATGTTTTAATACTACTGTTTTGCAATTAATGTCTGGATTTGCCAATCCCTTCATACTTTGTGGTAAGCTCCGTTCCGCGTTACCATTGCCATGGTTCTTTTTTATCAATAACTAGGTGTTGCTTCCCTTTTGAGCGCTTTGATGCTAGTCCTTATGTTTCCATTACAGGTACAGGAATTCACCTAGTTTCTCTAGTTTGTTTTACTCTTACACTGCTTTGAATCTATTAGTTAAAATACACTCTTATTACAATATACTGCTTCTGTTCCTCTCTGTATATCTTTTATTCGCTAGTCTCTTTGCATTAATGTACTGTGATAGTAATGGATATAAATTTATTTTTTAAGAAATTCATTCATAAGCTAATAGTCTGGGTTGTTAACCATACTAAAAAACTTAAATTAATTTTATAAGATTCTATGATCTTAATGTTGCATTTTGTGGGAGAAGACATTTATCATTAGTAGAATACAGAAGTTGTCTAAGAAAGGATTACAACGTACAAACAAGAAAATTGGCCTTATGAATGAAGTTTTGGCAGCTATGGGCACTGTAAAGTATGTTCTTTTGAACTTTATAATAATTTTTTTTAAATTTAGTTAAATATCAAGTTCTAACCATTCCATTGTTGGCTTTTCTGACATGGCTTAGATGTTATGCATGGGAACTAGTTTCCAGACTATCTTGATTAATTTTTTTTGCATGCAAACAAGAATCACATGATGTGTAGTGTAGTACAGTGCCTTTGATTTTGACTGTTGTTGGATTCTTTATGATTATGAATTTATTTTCTTTTCTTTTATGTTGAATTTATTGCTACTTCTTTGGTGATCATCTTCTATGAATTCATTTGTAGAATTTTGCATCATAGGTTAGTTTGGCTTATAGTTCTATGATTTCATGTATGGACAAAAAATTTCTCATTTTTCTGTTGATTTGTGTTGCTTTTTTGTAATCTGCAAAATTGATGAGGTAACCAACACTCAATTGATGGTTTCTCGCTAAATTTGCCAAAAATGGGTCAAGCATTTTTTTTCCATATTTCAGCTTGAAACAAAGAGGTTGTTATGGCTTATTGGCATTACATTCACAGTGTGTAAATTAAATTATTAGTTTTATTATAGAATTGTAATTTTTTAATTATAATTGTAGCATGTAAATAATTATGTAAATCAATAAAAATTCAATTTTCTTTATACTTTCTTATTTTCTCCCTTCAAAAGTGTGGTTGTATGTCTCCTATTGGCATGCTTCTAAAAGCGTGGCTGTATATCCACTTTTTGGTACGCTTTAAAAGCGTGGTGAAAAGATATTGTTACACTTTTTTGCATTTTTGGCACGCTTTAAAAGTGTGACAAAAGTCAATTTTTCTCGTAGTGCGAGATACTTATCAATTTGTTTCTAGTTTAAAAAGAATATATGATAACATTTGCGATAGTATTTCAACTAATTAAATACATATTATTTCCTAGCAAATTAGCGATTACTTAATAACTCTACTTTCTTATTTAGAATAGCTTTGGTTTAGCGGCAAAATTTCTACAAATTTGATTAAGGTTTTTCAAAAATTAGCTATAGATTTGCTACAAAATGTGAAAGATTTGCGATCATATTAGCAGATAACTTGTGACAAATTAGGTTCAGAAAATTCTTTGCTAATTAGCGTCAACTAAGCATTCTATTTTGTCTACGAAGTTAGCTTGGATTTAGCAATGATTCTGCTTCAGTAGAGTTTGTCGCTAATTAGCGACCACCTTTCAGTCTATTTCTTCTATGGAATTAGCTTTTACTTTAGTGACGAATTTGCAACTATCTATTCGGTAGCTAAAAAACTTTCCGATGAATTAACAGCTATTGTGTTTGCCTCACTGGTCTACGACTTGTAATAAGCGAGAAAAGCATTAGTTGCTAGGCGTAGCTAATCTCTCACAAATTATATTTTGCGTCAGATTAGCGATTATTTTACGACTATTTTTGTGGTACCTAATCGGCAATATTCTTGTAGTATATGGTACCCACTTGTAATTGTCAGACCTCGTATTTCAAGAGAATCAGGAGGGCAATCTAATGCATAATCAAGAGAATCAACAGCAACAACTACCGTCATTGGCATCGCCATTGCCACCGCCACCACCACATTCACAGCCACAAGCACAACAAGAGCCTGAGTCAGCCGAGCATTTCTTGGCCCCATATATTCCTCACATGTATTCCTCTGATTATTTTACACCATTAGTCCCATTATATCAACAGTATTAGGGTGTTCCACAGTTTGAATTAGAGGAGCAAACTTCGTTTAGCCAGTTGCTTGGATTCATGGCTCCGATTCTAGGTCACTCATATTTAGGTAATTATGGTGATATTCCCACCAACCAGCTAGTGCACCCGAGTGGTATTACATCAGGTAGGAGGTCCTTGGATTTGAGACCTTGGCATCGTACTTCCTCTAGAAATTCTGGAGGTAGACTATCTGTTGACTCGAGTAGGAGTGATGACGCCACGGGAGGGATTATACAGAGTGAAAAACCACAACGTATTCTAATGAGTCTAATTCAGGAGAGCAATAAGGCAGTTGATAATCACACGATGAATTTACCATCCACCACAACAGGAAGCTCTGCTATAATCACATCACAAAATACATATTTTGATAAATAATTATTAGATTTAAGTCTTAACAGTTAAAATCTATCTATAAATTATAAATCAATATTTGTCATTAACCAAAATATAAATATAAATAAGTAATCAAATGCTATTTAATAAATTAATAACCATACAAAAATGCAATTTAATAAATTTAAAAATATACATAAATAATTAATAAATAAATATAAACAGGTAATTATGCTATATTTTAGCTAAATAAATAACTGTTAAATATATGTCTTAAAAGTTAAAATCTATTTATAAATTATAAGTCAATATTTGTCATTATCCAAATATGAATATAAATAAGTAATCAAATGATATTTACTAAATTAAAAAATATACATAAAAAATTAATAAATATATATGAATAGATAGTTATCATATATTTTGACTAAATAAATAAGTAATCAAATACTATTTAATAAATTATATTCCATAGATCACATATGTTAGTCATCTTACCTAATCAATCTACAATATTAATTTATCATACAAATATCTAAATTATATACCTGCATTTATATATTGAGGAAACTCTGGTACATGCATGGCCTCCAAATCCAATGAGCATATGAAAGTAGACTCTTTAAATGGATGCTGATTTGGTAGTGCATTTACCATATCTGCCTCTATACTGCCGTTAGCTTGATCTTCGTCTTCACCCAGATCAGCGACCTCATAGTTACTTTCAAACTCCTCCTCGCTATCACTATTATAATCTTCCAATTCAATATTTCGGCATGCTTCAGATTGCTCAAACTCAATAGACAGCTCAATGAACGACATTTGGGAGCGAGTTTCAATATACATTAAAAACATTTCTTGCATGCTCGCTTCATTGATTACATATTTGGTTTGAAATTGAACAAAATCACCAAACACAGATATAGGATACTGGTACGCGAAATTGTGAACAATACTTTTTCACAACTCTCATAATCCCCGGTCATGAACCCCAAAAACTTGGTAGCTCAGTACCATGGCATTACACAACTTCGCACAACTAACCAGCAAGTGCACTGGGTCGTCCAAGTAATAAACCTTACGCGAGTAAGGGTCGATCCCACGGAGATTGTTAGTATTGAAGCAAGCTATGGTCATCTTGTACATCTTAGTCAGGCAAACTCAGATGGATATGGTGATGAACGAAAATAACATAAAGGTAAAGATAGAGGTACTTATGTAATTCATTGGTAGGAACTTCAGATAAGCGCATGAAGATGCCTTCCCTTCCGTCTCTCTGCTTTCCTACTGTCTTCATCCAATCCTTCTTACTCCTTTCCATGGCAAGCTTAAGCAAGGGTTTCACCGTTGTCAGTGGCTACCTCCCATCCTCTCAGTGAAAACGATTGCATATGCTCTGTCACAGCACGCAGAATTCAGCTGTCGGTTCTCGGTCAGGCCAGAATAGAATCCATCGATTCTTTTGCGTCT
>NC_029774.3:111958989-111960831 GCF_000817695.3 Arachis duranensis | reverse complement strand
AGGGGAAGGGTAGGGTTCGGCCATTTGAGGGTGGGTTTGGGTGGGAAGGTGGTTTGAATTTGAATGGTGAGGTATGTGGGGTTTTATGAAGGATGGATGTGAGTTGTGAAGAGAAAGATGGGATTTGATAGGTGAAGGGTTTTTGGGGAATAGGTGTTGAGGTGATTGGTGAATGGGTGAAGAAGAGAGAGAGAGTGGTAGGGTAGGTGGGGATCCTGTGGGGTCCACAGATCCTGAGGTGTCAAGGAAAAGTCATCCCTGCACCAAATGGCATGCAAAATCACGTTTTGTGCCATTTCTGGTGTTAAACGCCGGGCTGGTGCCCATTTCTGGCGTTTAACGCCAGCTTCTTGCCCTTTTCTGGCGTTTAACGCCAGTCTGGTGCCCCTTTCTGGCGTTAAACGCCCAGAATGGTGCCAGACTGGGCGTTAAACGCCCAACAGCTAACCTCACTGGCGTTTAAACGCCAGTGGGTGCGTCCTCCAGGGTGTGCTGTTTTTCTTCCTGTTTTTCATGCTGTTTTTGCTTTTTTCATTAATTTTGTGACTTCTCATGATCATCAACCTACAAAAAGACATAAAATAACAAAAGAAAATAGTTAATTATAAAATATTGGGTTGCCTCCCAACAAGCGCTTCTTTAATGTCATTAGTTTGACAGAGGACTCTCATGGAGCCTCACAGATACTTAGAGCCATGTTGGAACCTCCCAACACCAAACTTAGAGTTTGAATGTGGGGGTTTAACACCAAACTTAGAGTTTGGTTGTGGCCTCCCAACACCAAACTTAGAGTTTGATTGTGGGGGCTTTGTTTAACTCTGCGTTGAGAGAAGCTTTTCTTGCTTCCTCTCCATGGTTACAGAAGGAGATCGTTGAGTTTTAAACACAAGGTAATTGGTGGACGAAATTGTGATCACATCAATGTAGTATTCTTTGTTGTTGTATGGAATCATTATAATGGCTCTTTGCTATGTGTGGACACAACTCCGTTCAACTAACCAGCAAGTGTACTGGGTCATCCAAGTAATACCTTACGTAGGACTATGAAATCAGTAGGGATGTAATGGTTTTCAACTTTAACCAGAACATCCTCTACAAGTCCATGGGTTTGTTTTCTTGAGTTGTCTGCCATCTCTAGTGAGATTTTTGCAGCTTACACCTCAGAGATCCCTAACTTTTCCATTACAGAGAGAGGCATGAGGTTTACACTTGACCCTAAGTCACACAAGGCCTTCTTGAAGGTCATGGTGCCTATGGTACAAGGTATTGAAAACTTCCCAGGATCCTGTCTCTTTTGAGGCAGTTTCTGCCTAGACAAGTCATCCAGTTCTTTGGTGAGCAAAGGAAGTTCATCCTCCCAAGTCTCATTTCCAAACAACTTGTCATTCAGCTTCATGATTGCTCCAAGGTATTTAGCAACTTGCTCTTCAGTGACATACTCATCCTCTTCAGAGGGAGAATACTCATCAGAGCTCATGAATGGCAACAGTAAGTTTTGTGGAATCTCTATGGTCTCTGTATAAGCCTCAGATTCCTTTGGTTCCTCATTAGGGAACTCCTTAATGGTCAGTGGATGTCCGTTGAGGTCTTCCTCACTGGAAATCACTGCCTCTTCCTCCTCTATAGGTTCGGTCACTTTGGATATATTGATGGCCTTGCATTTTCTCTTTGGATTCTCTTATGTAGTGCTTGGGAGAGTACTATAAGGGATTTTAACTCTTTTATGGAAGAGTGCTAGGAGGGAGTTCAGTAATTTTCTTGCTCAGCTGACCCACTTGCCCTTCCAAATTTCTGATGGAGGACCTTGTTTCAGTCATGAAACTTTGAGTGGTTTTGATTAGA
>NC_029774.3:111956356-111958322 GCF_000817695.3 Arachis duranensis | reverse complement strand
TAGACCTCAGGGTCAACCCCATTAGTCTTGACTGTGTCACAGATTTGCAAGAACTCAGCTAAAAACTGATGAGGATCTTCCAATGGAAGTCCATGGAACTTGCAATTCTGTTGCATTAGAGAAACTAATTGAGGCTTAAGCTCAAAGTTGTTTGCTCCAATGGCAGGGATAGAGATGCTTCTCCCATAGAAATCGGGAGTAGGTGCAGTGAAGTCACCCAGCACCTTCCTTGTATTGTTGGCATTGTTGTTTTCGGCTGCCATGTGTTCTTCTCCTTTGAAGAATTCGGTCAGGTCCTCTAAAGAGAGTTGTGCTTTGGCTTCTCTTAGCTTTCTCTTCAAGGTCCTTTCAGGTTCATGATCAGTCTCAACAAGAATGCTTTTGTCTTTGCTCCTGCTCATAAGAAAGAGAAGAGAACAAGAAATGTGGAATCCTCTATGTCACAATATAGAGATTCCTTGAAGTGTCAGAGGAAAAGAAAAGTAGGAGACAGAAGTAGAAAATTCGAACTTATCAAAGAAGATGGAGTTCGAATTTTGCATTAAGGGATAGTGTTAGTCCATAAATAGAAGGATGTGAGAAGAAGGGAAGTGATTTTCGAAAATTAAGTAAAAAAATTTTGAAAACATTTTTGAAAAACATTACTTAATTTTCGAAAATGAAAGTGGGAAAGAAATCAAGTGATTTTTGAAAAAGATTTTGAAATTAGAAATCAAAAAGATTTGATTGAAAACTATTTTGAAAAAAAGATGTGGTTAAGAAGATATGATTGGTTTTAAGAAAAATATGATTGAGAAGATATGATTTGAAAAACATTTTAAAAAGATTTGATTTTGAAAATTAAAAACTTGACTAACAAAAAAAGATATGATTCAAACATTAAACCTTTCTCAACAGAAAAGGCAACATACTTGAAATGTTGAATCAAATCATTAATTGGTAGCAAGTATCTTTGAAAAAAGGAAAGAAATTGATTTTGAAAAAGATTTGATTGAAAAAATGATGTGAAAAAGATTTGATTTTGAAAAACTTTGAAAACTTGAAAAAAATTTGATTTGAAAACAGAATCTTCCCCCTTTAGCCATCCTGGCGTTAAACGCCCAGAATGGTGCACATTCTGGCGTTTAACGCCCAAAACTATACCCTTTTGGGCGTTAAACGCACAACCAGGTACCCTGGCTGGCGTTTAAACGCCAGTCTGTCCTTCTTCACTGGGCGTTTTGAACGCCCAGCTTTTTCTGTATAATTCCTCTGCTATTGTTCTGAATCTTCAATTCTCTGTATCATTGACTTGAGAAGACACATATTAAAAATATTTTTGGATTTTTAATAATAAGGACAAATCAAAATGCAACAAGAATTAAATAACAATGCATGCAAGACACCAAACTTAGCAGTTTGTATACTGCTGACACTAACATAATGAAAATGCATATGAGACACACAAAACACTCAAGTCAATTGAATTCAAAGATCAGAGCACGAAAATTATCAAGAATTACTTGAAGATCCTTAAGACACATGAATGAGAATTACTTGAAGATCTTTAAGACACATGAATGAATGCATGCAATTGACACCAAATTTAAGATGAGACACTAGACTCAAACAAGAAATTTTTGGATTTTATGATTTTGTAATTTTTTTTGTGTTTTTCGAAAATTAAGTAGAAAAAGATATCAAAATTCTTAATGAGAATTCCAGGAATCAGTGCAATGCTAGTCTAAGACTCCGGTCCAGGAATTAGACATGGCTTCACAGCCAGCCAAGCTCTCAAAGAAAGCTTCGGTCCAAAACACTAGACATGGCCAAAGGCCAGCCAAGCCTTAGCAGATCACTGCTCCAAAAGCAAGATTGATAAAAATCAACAAGCTCTTGTGGTGATAAGTTGAAACCTCGGTCCAATGAGATTAGACATGGCTTCTCAGCCAGCCAGACTTCAACAAATCATCATGAAACTCTAGAA
>NC_029774.3:111955533-111956166 GCF_000817695.3 Arachis duranensis | reverse complement strand
GTTCAACGCACCCTGTCACGGCACGGCTATCCATCTGTCGGTTCTCGATCAGGCCGGAATAGAATCCACCGATTCTTTTGCGTCTGTCACTAACGCCCCGCCTGCTAGGAGTTTGAAGCACGTCACAGTCACTCAATCACTGAATCCTACTCAGAATACCACAGACAAGGTTAGACCTTCCGGATTCTCTTGAATGCCGCCATCAGTTCTAGCCTATACCACGAAGATTCTGGTTAAAGAATCCAAGAGATATTCACCCAATCGAAGGTAGAACAGAGGTGGTTGTCAGTCACATGTTCATAGGTGAGAATGATGATGAGTGTCACGGATCATCACATTCTTCAAGTTGAAGAACAAGTGATATCTTAGAACAAGAACAAGCGGAATTGAATGGAAGAACAATAGTAATTGCATTAAAACTCGAGGTATAGCAGAGCTCCACACCTTAATCTATGGTGTGTAGAAACTCCACCGTTGAAAGTACATAAGAACAAGGTCTAGGCATGGCCGAATGGCCAGCCTCCCAAAGTGATCAAAAGATCTAAAGAACAAAAGATTCCAAAGATCCGAAGATTTCCAAAATACAATAGTAAAAGGTCCTACTTATAGAAAACTAGTAGCCTAGGGTGTACA
>NC_029774.3:111864230-111955417 GCF_000817695.3 Arachis duranensis | reverse complement strand
TGCATTTTCATACAGAGACTTCTCTTGGAGTTAAACGCCAGCTTTTATGCCAGTTTGGGCGTTTAACTCCCATTTTGGTGCCAGTTCCGGCGTTTAACGCTGGAATTCTTGAGGGTGACTTTGAACGCCGGTTTGGGCCATCAAATCTTGGACAAAGTATGGACTATCATATATTGCTGGAAAGCCTAGGATGTCTACTTTCCAACGCCGTTGAGAGCGCGCCATTTGGGCTTCTGTAGCTCCAGAAAATACACTTCGAATGCAGGGAGGTCAGAATCCAACAGCATCTGCAGTTCTTTTTAGTCTCTGAATCAGATTTCTGCTCAGGTCCCTCAATTTCAGCCAGAAAATACCTGAAATCACAGAAAAACACACAAACTCATAGTAAAGTCCAGAAAAGTGAATTTTAACTAAAAACTAATAAAAATATACTAAAAACCAACTAGATCATACTAAAAACATACTAAAAACAATGCCAAAAAGCATACAAATTATCCGCTCATCACAATTATCCGCTCATCAGATACCTGTACAAAATACATGACACTCTCCTAGATATTTGAGAATCTATCTTCTCACAAATCACACATTTTAGTTCTTCAAATGATAGTGTGAATGAAATAACAATATATAATAGATTCTCACATACAAATTTCACTCCTTCAGATGTTTGTAACAAAATATGTGTATGATAATATACTTTTAACATAACTTTATCATCCATGATAATATACTCATATTGAATACTCTCAATATTGGTATTATTTCTTTTGAAACAATGGAGAGGAAGAACAAGAGGAGTTTCAGAAGACCTGAAAATTAAGAGACGAAGAAGAAGTAGAGAGTTCGGCCAATCTAGGGTATATATAAACAAAGAAATCGAACGGTCCAAATACCTGTTTACCATTCAAGTTTTTTAAAGAACT
Organism: Arachis duranensis; assembly: GCF_000817695.3. Taxonomy (NCBI): domain Eukaryota; kingdom Viridiplantae; phylum Streptophyta; class Magnoliopsida; order Fabales; family Fabaceae; genus Arachis; species Arachis duranensis. The sequence goes on along the minus strand of NC_029774.3, from coordinate 111,954,491 downwards.
CAAATCAAACCATCCGATTAGCATTCTATCGAAATAAAAAACTTAAAAACCCTTAAATCGATAGGTCCGATTTGCATACTCCAAAAGTGCAAAGATTTTTTTGCCCCATACAAATCAGACTGTCCGAGTTGTGTTCATCTATCTCTCAGCAAAGAAATTGGACGGTCCAATTTCTTGTCTATCAATTCAAAAAAATAACGCTATCACAACACCTTCCTAACGTCCATAACCCAGCGTAACACACAACTAATTTGCATATAAAAAAATTAGCCGTGACGATGATGCAATTTTCTTTTAATATGATAAATAAAGTGGTGTAATATAGATAAATTATGATTTGGATGTGCAATATTAAATTATAGAGGCTCATTTTTTGTATACGAAGAGTAGTGTATGTGTGATATGCATTGATATAAAATTGGAGCGTGTTATCCTATAATGTGGCAATTGGCTTTTTACAAAACATAGAAAAATTGGAGGGATTTATTAGGTAGTCATTGTCGTTGTGGGATTGTTTACCTGCATCCTCTTTGTCATCATCATCGTCATCGTCATCGTCATCATCATCAGTTGGCTCAATTTCATAATCAATCTCCTTTAGTGCTCTCTTCAATTAAACCTATTGGAATATGACGTGGGTTCTTGTTGTTTACAATCCCTTGACCCCTGTCATAGGGATGTCAATGGGGCGGGACGAGGGAGGGGGTATCAAGTATGGAGTATGGACGTATGATATGGGAGTTTTGAACAAGGTAGAGAGTTGGGGCTTGTGGAGTGGAGACAGCGCAGTAACAAAGAACTGGAGTAATAGGGGAGGAGTGAAGACATTGAATAAGATAGAGTTAGGATTTTTAACATGTGAAATTACTAAAAGGCCCCTTATGTTAGAAATAAAGTAAGGATATTTAAGTAAATTTAAGAATTCAGAAAATTATTGGAGAAGGGACGGGGATCCCTGCTCGGGTCCCCGTGCCTGTCTGGGTAGTATTTACTTCCCATCCCCATCTCTATAGGGAAAATTTCCCGCCTTCGGGTCCCCATTTGGGACAGTCCTCGCGGGGATCCCCGTGCTTCGAGAAAATTTGACACCCCTACCTTTTCACTTCTATTCGAGTCAACAGATAGTTTTCTACAAGAATTTTTTGAAGGAGTGCCGCATCAATGTCTCGAATGTAAGGACCTCTTATCCAGAGTCATACCAAGCAGCTTGCTAGATTGTAATTAACCTGCATCTGGAGCCATGAATCTAAGTAGTTAGTTAAATGAAGCTATGTCTCCTATATCAAATTGTAGAACACTCCAATACTGCTGATGTAATGAGTATGACAGTGTAAACTGCGGTGTGGAATGTGTGTGAGGAATATATGGGGTCGAAAAATGCTCAGCTGGCTCTTGCATTAGTAGTGCCTGTGGTTTTTGCTGTGGGGATGGCGGTGGCGGTGGCTGTTGCTCTTGATTCTCTTGATCCCCACTGGATTGCCTTCCTAGTTCTCTTGCACCTCAAGGTCCAACAAGTTCAAGCGATTGACATATTTTACACAATACCAGTGGATGTAAATCTATAGGGGATGTTGTAGTGGTACGGGAAGCTCAGTAAGAATGTGACTATACTTGTTTATCCATTGTATTACCCAAAAAGAGTGGGTGGTGGACCAATCAATATTCTTAAAGCCAGTAAGGATCCGTGTGCACTGTCTAGATCCTATTCCTGATGAGGAATGCCCTGGATAAAACCAAACTGTCTCCTAAGCCTGTCGATTATATGTCACTAATACATTCGAATGATATTAAAGGCACTGTAGCGCTCCAAATAATGAAATGCTGACAGATGTCTACAGGAATCACGTTTGGCTCAACGTCATCAATAGTATAAGCCTCCCACACAAACTAGACACATTGAAAGAAACATATTATTACACACCAAATAATAATAAGGTTTCAACAAAAACAGATACTTATATCATGATAACATACTTGGCCTTCTTGTAGTTCATCTAACAACACCTCCTAAAGTGAGAAAGAGAATGAAATCTATAGCGTTGGTCAGCACGCTCCCAGTTACGCCAACTGATATCATTTATTTTGTTAATAAACTTTCACCCTAAACATTAAAATGCAATGTGCCTCACTTAGTTAAAGTTGTTACTAGATAATTTTATATGTTTGCAAGCAAAAAAGTCGGGGGCCGCTGAAAATCGATGCAAGAAATGGTAGATGGATCCAAGCCCAAGTTAGCAAAAGTGTCAGTGGATCATCAATTTTCTTGCAGTCGAAACAAGATTCCCTACATAGCACTTTATACAAAGTGTGCTAGGCATGCCAATCTCCAACTAAATTCTCCGATCCTGGCGAAGTCGTGCAACAAAGCCAAAAAATTTTAGCACACCACTGCCCCAGACCTGTTTCCAAACAAAATTGTCCCAAATAATAACATGATGTGGCACTTCATGTACCTTTAAAAGTCATTTTTATCTATCAAATCTGAATGATATTTCATGTACTTTCATAGGTGCAATCCTAAACTGGTACAAACATTCAGCTTCTAAGGCATCGTGACTACTCATGGTCACTCCTATCACTAGAAGACCATTTGTTGGAGGACCAAGAATAACAACCACATCTTCCAATGTCAAAGCACACTCACCAACCAGAAATATATGCGTGTCAAGGTGCAACCTCTTGATTAGAGCATTTACCATTGCCGACTAACATTGGATTATTCCAATCTGAAAAACGTGATAAAAATCAGTCTCTTGTAAATGCTCCTCCACAATAGGATTGTACGAATCCAGCAGCAATAAGTGGTTACGCGTCAATATCCGTAAACTCTACAAAATATAGCCAAATATTATATCAAACAAAGTTATCCATAAATACTAAATAATTACAATTTTTATTAATTATTTATCACAATTTATAACCTTAAAAACAAATTATTTATTATCATTAACATAATTTAATTAGATTTAACAAACTATCATTAACTATCTAAATAATAAAATAAAATTATAATTAATTATAATTTTAATAATACTAATCTTGTATTACTTTTATTTTATTTTATTCACACACATACATACGTAATATATCCAAAAATTAATTAATTAATGACTTAAAATAACTAACTAATTATATATCCAATAATTTCAAATAGTACCTAAGTTTATTAAATTAATAATAAATTTAGTATTAATAAATTAATTAACTAATTAATTTACACTAAATTCAATTATTGTAAGGCTAACATATAAATTACTTAACTAATATTATGAGAGAGAGAAATTGAGAGCGCACTTATTAAAATAACGAGGAGTGGAGCATTTTGTATACACAATACATGAAACTAATGTATAAATCAGACGGTCTGATTTGTATACCTAAATTGGATAATCCAATCACTTTTCTATCAACTTGGACCATTTGATTTGTTTTTTTGTGACATCGCAAGGTGTTAAGCACCATATTCTTTAATAATACAGTGATACACTATTTTTTAACCATTGCAAAATTAAAAAGTGAACTATAGAATGTTATTTTAGATTTAATGAAATTGTAAGTAGCATGTTAAATTAAATTATTGTTAACGATTTCATTGTTACAAAAAATTATCCCAATACCGTTGGATTTAAGATCAACAGTTGAAAAGTATAGCTGAAAAAAAAAACACACTTCTCATAAAATATTCTCTCTTTCCACTTTCTTATTTCATTTCCTTCCTGATTCATGCTCGTTCATTCATTCATTCATTCATTATTATTATTATTATTATTATTAATACAAAAATACTTATAAAGAATACATATTTTCAATCTTTTGGAATATTGCAACAATGAGATTGGTGGTATCAATTTATTTTTGGTAATTTTTTTTTTATAAAATTGATAGTGCCGATTTTTGGCAAAAAAAAAATTTGCCCTTTAAATTGTTAGTTATGATTTTGAATAATTTTATTCATACTTAAATTAAAATTGTTATTAACAATTTTCTATGACAATAATTTTTCTATATTAAAATATTATTCTAAATAAGACTTTTTTATGTGTATTGTATTTGTATCACTTTTATTTTTTAAAGGATGACTTTATTTATAGGCAAAGTCTCTGGTGGCCATAAGAATGGTGACTATTGGTGACTAATATTTGACTTGTCAATAAAAAAGTAATATGTGACAGTCTCTGTTAATATTAGAAAGAATCAATGGAGCGCTTATTTATTTTGGTGGTAACTTTGTCATTTTGTGATCCAACAACTTGGATATCCATTGACAACGTAAAATAGGTTTGAGAAAAATAAAAAATTTAAAAAAAAAGGAAAGAAAATTTTTTGTTACCGGCAAGTCCTTTATAAATTAGACATTGATTCATTAAGAAAAAAAATTAACTAAGTTCCAAAAATAAATGTTACATTAAGGAGCTATTTTAATTTTTTTTATTAAATAAAAAGTGTTGCATTCTTTATGATTAATTAAATAAAGTTTATTTTTTTATTTATTATAATTTATATCAATTGCTCATATTTAGAATTTAAGATTTAAAATTTAAAATTTATTAATTATAAATTATTTATTCTAAAAATTTAAGCTAATAAATAATATATACACATGATTGGTTAAATTATTTATTCTTTTGTTTGGATTTTTACATAAATATCTATTATATATTACTAATTTCACAATCAAAATGTACTACATAGTCTTATTGTAATTGAAATAAAATATTTTTCACCAAAATTAAATAATTATCTCCTCCTTCTCTTTCTTTTTCTATTTCTCACTTTTTTCACCCACTCTATTAAATGGTTATAATTATAATTTTAATATTTTAATTTTAATTTTAATTTAATTATAATTAGAAAATATTATGTTGCATATTTTGATTGTTAAATTTGTAATTAGTTATTGATAATGATATATAAGAGAAATAGAGTGGGCAAAAGAAGGTGAGAAATAGAAAAAGAAAGAGAGAGAGGAGGAGATAACTATTTAATTTTGGTAAAAAATATTTGATTTCAATTGTAATGAGAGAGTGACATGTGGTATATTTTAATTGTAAAATTAGTAATATATAATAGATATCCAACATTTTTTATTTAATAAAAAAAATTTTAAAATAGCTCCTTAATCTAACATTTATTTTTGGAACTTAGTTATTTTTTTCCTAATAAATCAATATCTAATTTACAAAGGATTTGCATGTAACAAAAAATTTTCTCTCTTTTTTTTTATTTTTTATTTTTCTCGCTCAAACCCATTTTACGTTGCCAAGGAATGTCCAAGTTGTTGGATCATAAAATTACAAAGTTACCACTACAATAAACAAACGCTCCATTGATTGATTGATTGATTCTTTCCAATGTTAACAAAGACTGTTACATGTTATTTTTTTATTGGCAAGTCAAATATTAGCCACCAGTAATCACCACTCTTGTTGCTACCAAAGACCTCGCTTTATTTATATTGTTTTGTTCCATTGTTGAAATTAGTGTTCAAACATCCGCATATATTGTAGATTTTATTTGGATTTTTCTATACACTTTTGGTGTATCTTTTTAAGATAGATCTACTACATAATAAAATCATGTAACATGTATACTATACTGATTTTCAAAACAAATCTTAATTTTATGTGTTCAAACAAATCTTATTTATTATTTTTATCCAATCCTTACATATTTTAGATTTAATTTTATGTTTTCTATACACTTATAATATCTTTCTAAAAAACTATTTTACTTTAAAGAACTAAAATATAAATGTAATATGTACAAAAATCTTATTTGTATTGTATACTTACAACTTTTTGTTTTATATGTATTTATAATGCACTCATGCACAATTTTTATTTTTCATGTTTTCAAAAATATATTCCAAAGCAATTCCTTGCATGTTTTGAGTATTACATAGGAAGTAGATTGGAAAGACACATTCATTCAATACATACAAACAGGAACAATATTAGAGGGCATCAAAGATTACATAAATTTTCAAAAGACAATCTATCTTTTTTATTATGATTGGAGCTGACCTTTACAAAAGAGGTTTTACGCAACTCTTGTTAAAACGTATAAGCAAGGCCGACGCTAAGTTTGCCATGGACGAGACCCACTAAAGCATATGTGGCACACATATAGGAGGTAGAAGCTTAGCAACAAAAATTCTTTGAGCATGATACTACTAACCCACAATACAGAAGGATTGCATGAACAAAGTTAAACGTTATGACCACTGCCAATGTCATGCTCCAATCATTCATAATCCTGCCGAGTAATTGCATACATTGGAGGTAAGTTATCCCTTTAATAAGTGGAGGCTAAACATCCATTGTCCCTTCCTACAGACACCAGACTAGATAAAATTTCTAATTGTTGCTAAAAGCTACTTTACCAAACAGATAGAGGCTATACCACTAGCAAAGATCACTTTTGAAAACATGATCTCCTTTATCTAGAGAAACATAATATGCAGGTTTGGTATATCTCAATTCATTATAATCGATAATGGTCGACAATTCATTGATAAAAATTTTATAAGTTTTTTACAAAATTTTAAAATTGTTCATCAATTTTCATTTGTAAAACACACTCAGAATAATAGTTTAGTTGAGACTGCCAATAAGGTTATATTGTAGGCACTACGAAAGAAATTAGATGATTCCAAAGGATAATAGGCCGAACTCTTTCAGAAATCTTATGAAGGTATAACACAACCCAACACTCATCAACAATGGAGACTCCTTTTAGACTAGTATATGATTGTGACGCTATGATACCTATCAAAGTCTCACATTAGTCAGGCTGAACAGATAAGTTAAATGATGAAATGAATGCTGATTTAAGAGTCACCGAGTTGGAATCAATAGAAGAAATACAAGACCATTGCTGATTCAACAACATGCAACACAACTTACTATAACTCAAAAATATAACAAAAAGATCAAGTCTAGATCATTCCACAAATGAGACCTCATCCATAGAAAAATAAAGGAAGGATAGAAACCACAAGGTCATGGAAAGCTCAGCACCAATTGGGAAGCCCTATTCAGAATATCAAAAGTCATTGGAAGGGGAGCATACATATTACAAACCCTAGAGGGCAACAACTTACCAAGTACGAGATAATACTCAATTTGGTCCCTAAACTTACACGCGAGTCTCAATTTAGTCCCTGAAGTTTCAATTGCCTCTATTTAGTCCCCAAACTTTGTGAACATAACTCATGTTAGTCCTTGAAACAATTTTCAATGTACAAATATTAACGGAACACTGTCGTGACAGCCGGATGCCACACTAAACTTTGTAAAATGATATCGTTTTAGTTTTGGTACTCAAATAACCCAAAAACAACATCCTAAATGGTGTTTATTAAAACTTTACCTAACAAAATAAGTAATACGATGCCATTTTTTAGCTATTTAAATGTCAAAACCAAAACTGCATCATTTTACAAGTCTTAACGTGACATATGATAGTCTATAACAGTACTCTATTAATGTTTTTATACTAAAAATGGTCTCAGGGACTAATATGAGACACGTTTATAAACTTCGGGGACTAAATAGAGACAACTGAAACCTTAGGGATTAAATTGAGACTCGCGTGTAAGTTCAGGGATCAAATTGAGTATTATCTCTACCAAGTACATAAAACATCTCTTCCTTAAAAATGTATTACAACTAAGTAAACAAGTCATTATAAGGTGATGTACTTTTTTTTTCTACTACCCAAATTTTATCTTTAAGTTAAATTTTGCTAAGAGAGGTTTTAACGAGACACACCCGTACCCTTTAACCATGAAGGTTCTCTATCAATAAAACATCCTTTTTAATTCTATATCTTATATTCTTACTAGGTGCATTACCCGTGCGATACACAAAAATGCTAAACTAAATCACTTTTATCAGTTAATATAATATTGGTCATACTAAAATTACAATAACACGTATACTATCATTCTTAATTTTTTCATTAGATATGTGTCACACATAATTGCACATTATACATTCACACACTAAATGAAACAAACCAAAACCTCCACTTAGAAGAAAACACACCGGATTTTTATGAGTAGTATTAAAAAATATAATTAAAGATGTTATATAATTTATTTGTATTTTAAAAAACTTCATGAGTCTAAAAATTATACATGATAAATCCCTATAAATAATACGAAAGACACAAAAATTGAAAAAAGAACATTTAATATAATTCACAAATATAAAAAATACTAAATTGATAAATTTTAAATTCTTACATCTCATTCTTCTTAAATGCTATTAAATATTATATAACTATATGATGTTAAATTTAATGTTAATTTATATAATTATAAATTCTTATTATCATAAGTAATTTAGGAAATAAAAAATATGGCACCCTATTATATTATAAAACATCAACCTACAATCGTCTGTACTTCAATACTTGTTTTTACTTTGTTCTTTGAGCCTCAGTTTGTTCAAGCTATCCACTATACCCTTTTATTTTTATTGTTTAGTGTTTTTGTTCCACTCCTTTCTTAATTTATAACCGCTTCACATTTGAATTCAACACACGCATTTTGAAACTTTTATACTATGATTGTGGTCTTATTTCTTAGAAACCATTGTTTCCAACTTGTTACGCTTACATCATTAATCCAATCTACTGTGATTTTGTTATTCAAAAATCATTTCAACTCCTCTTATAAACCCACCTCCTTCACCATAAATTAGATCTCGCTTAATCTAACAAACAACATATCTCTCTTCTCGTGTCTTCAAAGACTAACTCAATGTGTAGAATAATATATTTTAATAAATGAGGTAGTAAAAAAAGAACTATTTTAATACTTTAGGAACAAACATTTTCAAAGAAAAATTAAAAAAATTCTTTAAATGTCTTTAAGAATAAATTTTTAACATTGTCTTAAATACAGTGATAAAATTTTAAATAAGGATGTAATTAATTAGTTATAAATATAGTCTCCAAAAAATAATCTATAATAAAAATCTACAAATTAGACAAAAAAATGTGGTTACCTTGTATTTTTTTAAAAAAATATTTAAAAATCAAGAAGTAGTAAAATGGGTGAGCGGAAGAAGTTGTTCTAAAAATGAACAATTAAAAAATCTTCCATCCCAACCTCATTTGTTCCCATGTCATGCAAACCAAACTAATTAAAAAATTCATGACACGCGTCACAAAATTTAGAACTTTAATCAACCTCTTCAAGTTCTTACAAATGCTTTTAAATAATGAAGTATGTTAGTGATAAATAAATAATCAAGTCACAAAAATAATATAGATACTAATTCGGACTAAGCATGTTTTATAGTCATATTTATAGGTAATTGCAGATAAATACTAAAAGTGAAAGCAACCACGGGAAAAGAGAAATTAAATTTAATCTCTTCTTTAAACCTCAACTAACTTGACCTGTATTCCTCTCACTTATATCCAATTAAATCATCATCCATAACCTATTATATTTGTGCTTGCACGTGATAGGCTAAACTTGAAAAAAGAAAATAATGCATAATAAGAACATTTAAAAAAGAAAAATTACAGAATCCTAATCCACCAATAATCTCTATTACTAACACAATGACTCACATAATACTGAAGTTTCACCTTCAATAATTAATAAATATGCTAACATCACCAAAATTAATATCATATTACACATTTTTTAAACTTTTTCGTACCCATAATACACCGATGCTATCAAATTTTTCCAACATATTTATACAAAAAAAATTAAAATTCAACCATACCATTCAAATCACCTAAAAGCCATATAAATACAATAAGAATTAATATATGTGACTTGATCCAAGATTCACATAAATATTTTAATATTGTCTTTGTAATATGATAAGGTTAAAATAAAAATCAAAATATAAAAAAATGCGTTGTACAGAAAGAAAGAAAAAAGAGAGAGATAATTAAGTCATACAATAGCTAGAACTGAAAAATAAATAAACAAATAATATTAATAATTAATAAATTGAGTAAAAACATACTGAAGAGAAAATAAAAGAAACGAAAACATATTTTATAAGTTTTGTCATATATTATCACTGGAGATTTAGTATACTATTACTTCCAAAGTTATCCCTGACTTTGTCTGAGTAATACCAAATTAGAGAAAAATACTAAAAGCATGAAAATAGTAAAACAGAAAAAAATATTAGTGCAAATACAAATTGTGCATTCACTTGATAGAATTTTAGTTTTATTTTATTATAGTTTATGAACCACAATGATGGGGGCAAAAAATAAATCTTTAGAATAGTTGAAAAAATTTTCAGCTCATTGTTCATTTTCCCTCCTAATTCATTAAGGATGACTTACAATACATATTGACCTCGACTTCTAAAGTTATAGATTTCACTTCTGTAATTTAACTTAAAAATTTATGTTAAAAATATAGTATCTGCATCTTGGATGTGTAATACTGCCATTTGACATTGATTCTTATACTTCATATTTTCATTCTTTAAAAAGTCTTATCATATGTAATTGTTTGTCAAATCACTTTAAAGAAGCTCATGTAAAAACAAAGCAGAATCACATGATAAAATAAGCATTAATACGAAATTCAATCAAATAAATGTATTTTAGGAAGAATACCCTCAAATAAATTTCTGTTGTTTGGTCTAGAGAATAGTTTGCAATTTCTCTTCCTTTTGATTTTCTTGAACTCCACATAACGCATCTAGTATTTAGGGTAGTTAGCACACACAATTAGATATCTTTCATAAAGTTTTACAGCCTATGAGAATTATAGAAATGGAAGATTTTTTAGCCATCAATTTTTAGTAATAAATAAATAATTAAAATGAGAAAACTGACAATATTTATCGAGAATAATGTGAAAAAATAGATATGACTTCATTAAAAGTAAAAATCATATTTTGGTGACACCTGTAATTTTTAACTTGCAAAAAAAAGAAAATCTAAAAGTAATTGAAGATTTTGCTTTGAAAATTTTATGAGGTGGCCATGCTGAAAAAATAAAAGATAAGGTGTATAGATTGTCTTGGAAGTTCATTGCCAAAAATTTTGTTATACTTTCAAAATATAGAATTCAAAACTAATAATCAAATAAGACCCTTGGTAGTGAAATGATGTATAAATTACTTTAAAAACAAAAAACCAAAATTTGAAGAGTTAGTTAATGTGTATTTTTTACTTCTTCATACTCATTAAATGCTCTAAAAACTTAATTCTATTGACTATTGAAACTTATGCCATATAATTTGAACAAAAATAAAAAATCTTTAAAAAGTGACACAACAACATGAGCTGTATAACATATTATTTCATATTCATTAGTAGGCATAATCAATCAAAACATAGCACTTCCAATACATAGCAGTTGCATGATTAAATTTGTAATCAAGTAATAAGAAGGCATGATAGATGGTATATGAAATAAAATATCATTCAATAACTAACTATTGGTTTCATCTAAATTAAACAACACACTGAATCAAGTAATAAGAAGCACAAAAACTTCAAAAAATGACTACTTAGAAATTAAAACAAACCTATATGAAATTAGTTTTATTATTTTTAATGGATATGCTCTACACTCAACCATTTTTTTAATATAAATCAATGATAAAATTCTAAATTAAGAAGAAAGAATGTTATTATGCAAATAAAATAAAATAAAATAAACTAATCATTTTCTATGAGAAGTATCAATTTGCTATTTTATAGAAAAATAAAAGCAAAGAACAAATCAAATATTTACCACCAAAAAATAAAGTGCCTAAAAGTAATTACCAAATTTGTGTTATCATAAAGTAGAAGTGCGGGATAGTCGTTCACTTGTCATTAAGTAAAGGAGAAGTGTTTGGTCATATAAATATTTTCTGAATAAATTAACATGATTCTAATTCTCGAAATTGATGCAGGATTTTATTTTTTAAGACATAAAAAAAAACAGAAACATGTAAACTAAGTTTTTGCATTATACCTACAATTTTGAATGTTCATTTGCTGAAGCATCTATCCTTATATATATCAAATTAGTTGCTATTTGGTAGTGGTTTGCCAACTTTTTTACTTGTTTTACTAATTGCATCACAATTGATTTTGATAAACTCATGACTCATAAGTGCATCCATCAAAAACATAGCCAATATAAAAGTCTCTTTTTAGAAGAGCAAAAATTCTAGAATAATTTACATATGATCAAAGAATTCACATTTCATAAGATCAGAAAAAGGACAATATATTACATTGAGTGCACAACTAATGTTCTTATATAGTCAGAGACTATAAATTATAAGATTGACAGTAAGAAAATTCTTTTAGAACTCACATTATTTGATATTGGCAGAGACCGAATAAAGGTGATAGAGAACCTTGCCTAAAGTTATTGTGAAAATCGTGAAAAAGCCATTTCAACATTATATTCTTGATTGTTGATCAATGGAAGGGTAATGTACATGAACAGAAGATAATACCTCAATATTGCTTCATGTTGGTTCTGCCTCCAACAAATATTTTGAGTTCATTCCAGTATCAAATACAATTTACCTATAAATAAACACAAAAAATAAAATAAAATACATCAGTTAGTAGAATTATCAAAACATATAGTGCAAATCTCAAAAAATAGTTAACTCAAAACTAATCAGAATATTTTTTTTATTCTTCAAGACCAAAAAAAGGGGTCAAAGATCTCTATCTTTAGTAGTTGCTTGTCTTCTAAGTTTTGCTGCATGTACAAAATTGTTTGTTTGAAATATTTATGGCTATACATTAAGCAAGCACATAAGAAAAGAAACTAAGTATAAATAAAGTTTCAACTTGCAAATACAATAAACAAAGTATATTAAAGCAGATGCTAACTAGTTGTTCAATAACTAAATCTCTATCAAACTTTGGGAATTGAATTTGTGAACCACATTTGTTCTTCGGTAGTATAGGACACTCAATGAGATCTGAATCAGAAGTATTATTCACACACATGTAAATACCGAGTTCCTACTGCAGTCAATTCCTGGAGTAAAACTTGTTCCCTACCTCTTTTTATGGCATCTGAAATGCTCTTTATGCTGTAAACTCTATCATCTTATTCCATTACTAAAACACATTTTCATCTAATCATTACAATATGTTTTCACTAATTTAATTAAGGTAAAATGATAAATTACATTTAAAAATTTTTAACTTGACAATATTATGCATTACATACACGAATAAAAAAATAAAATAAAATATCCAATCACTAAAAACAAAACAGCAACCATACAAAAATTATACTAAAGAAGTTGAGAGAGAGGAGCCAAGTATTACTATACAGTAATTATACTAAAGAGTGATGATAGAAAAAGAATATTATTTACACATATACCAAAATTTTTGGATTTTATTTTTTAAAGTAATCAATCTCAAATGAGTAATCTCTACTAATCTTTTATATATTACATCTACCCACAAAGATGTATAATAATTTCAAAAACCTTCAATTACCAAAAAAAAATGAAGCAAACTATCATCTTTTCACAAATTTTAGTACTACTTGCTCCCATATTTTCTACCATGATATACCAATATTTTCAAGTTTAAGTACATATTTAAACCTGGTAAACATAAAATAAAAAAAGAACTTAAACACAATTAAACTAATAGATTTTAAACATTCACGAGTAACAATAATGTTTGAAAAAATTATTTATAATTATAAGGGTCAAGATTGGTGATCCACTACAGAAGTCATAAAATAGTTTTCATGAAATTTGGAATGATATAACTATAAAATTGATGGAGTTGTTATCACAAATTCCAACTGAAAAGTGCTAGATATGCATTTTAATGGCATATATATCGAATTATAATGATTCATTCTAAAAAAAATAGAAATATTAAGCAAAATTAGGTACTTCTTGTTTAGTAGATTCAATTAGTTCAAAGGTTTTTAAATCTCAAAATTTCTCCGATGTTTGCTAACCATGCAATATTATTTGTGATATTAAAAAGCCTAAGAACAAAAATATAGTAACTCGAGCATCAGTTGAAAAACAATAATAACTAATGCCAGAATCTATTTCACAATTGAAAATAAAGTTCAAAACTCCATCACCTCTTCATCATCGTCATCATCATCGTCATTCTACTCGAATCTTGACTTATTAAAATTTCCACTCTTATTATAATACATCAAAAGAGTTCAACCATAGGAATAGTATGAATCACAATATAAGAGAGAATCACAACATTGAGTTAAAGCAATCAGCAATTCTTTGTCGTAGGTCCTGATATCCTCCTCATATGCTAGTTTATTCTTCTCAGCCTTGGATTGGTATTGTTACTAATAAAAGATAATAATAATAACGAATAAGAGAGTAAATCATAAAACAACAACAAAAGTGAAAATAATCGTTATATAGAGAAAAGGATAATAAAAGAGAAGCAAAAATGAGTTTGCTTTGCTCACAGCATTAGACATGAACTTCCACTTGATACCACCAGCCTTTCTTACCTAATCGGATTTCAAGGAGACATTAGCTGATAAAAACATTAAACAACATTGAAGTTTTGAATTCTCAAATCAATAATAACAGAAAATAAATATGTCTCACTACTTTATTCTTCTTGCCGCTGATGTGCTCTATGCTTTCCTAGTCTTGCTGCATGTACTCTAAATCATCGCCACTCAACTTTTTCCACCGATCTGCTCTATTCCATCGTTTCCTCCTTTGAATCCACTACCACCACGAACTCCGCCGTGACCACCACCTCCATATTCTCTTCCACCACCACAGCGGTTGCCATCTCATCCACCGCCATAACTCCTACCACGATGCTCATTGCAATGCCAATGCCACCACGACGACGGATTAAAGCAGTGGATGAAGGAGAATTAATTGAAGGAAGAAGTTGTTTGGTGGAAAATAAGAAGCAAAGTTTACTTGAAAAAAATAAATGATTGAATGAGAGACCATGCATACATGAACTAATTGTGCAGAGAATACCATAAAAAGTTCAACTCTCAAGTTCTCTCCATCGAGACATGTTGGATTTTCACTACCTGACAACTCTCTATTAATAGTTTAGTATTAGATTACTGCTGTTATCAATATTTTGAACTGACACATGAGTCATCAAGTACACAATCAATCAAAATAAGTCACTCTGTAATGAATATTCAAACTACATATATGTGACTCAGTTTATCAAAACCCAAGCTGAGATTTACTTCATCATAAAGTGCACACAATACCGAGTTATCCATAACCGACCTATTCTATACCTAACTGAACTCAAAATTTAGATGCTAAAATCCCAAAAATGACTTACAAATCTAATGATATCAACTAAAATCATCACACTCACCAAAATGATACCTTAACCCACTATTCAAACTCAAAGTTCCTAACTGAATTGTAATTCGGCTGTCATGTAAATCACGAGTCATACTAACCAATCTATACCATCAACTATTTCAGTTATTACTTCTTTATACTATCAAAAATCTAATTTCAGATACTATCAACAACAAAAATCCTCAATCATCCAAACAACAATCTAGACATCCCTACCAACAAAATAATCTCACATGAGAATTGTCCTAATATAACAATTATTCATCCAAGTTTAGCCAAAACATAATCCCAAAGCGAGATATAATAATAGTTTTTCTAAGGTTTAATTACTCTATTGGTCTTTATAGTTTCACCAAATTTTTAATTAGGTCCCTATACTTTTTTTCCTTTCAATTGGATCCCTACACTGCTTTTAATTTTGTAATTACGTCCTTTTCATGTTAAAAATATTAAAATTAACATAATATTTTTACCAAAATACATGCAGTCAAAGATTTAATTAAGTTTTTAATTATAAATACCTTCAATTTGCAAAGAAATATTCAGTTAACTCTAATATTTTTTACACTAGGAAGGACTTAATTACAAAATTAAAGCAATGTAGGAACCCAATTGAAATGAAAAAAGTATAGGGACCTAATTAAAAATTTGGTGAAACTATAAGGACCAACAGAGTAATTAACCTTTTTCTAAAACAACTTTAACAAACACAACATTGTCTTTCCAAAATAACATAAACATAAACGAACATAAGTTCTTCAAATTCATGGTGTTGCCATGTTGTCATCTCCACCTTCCTGAGTTTGATCGTCATCAATTAACTCATCGTTTATCACCACTTTACAAGGATTCATAGCTGAAAAATCCGCCTCTAGGGCAATGAATTTTGCTTGCTCAACTACTTTATCCAAGCCAACCATAAACATTTTTAACCTCTGTGGCACCTTGCTGACCTCCAAATTCTTTTTCTCCAAACTTAGTTCCACAATTCTTAGCTTGTCTCCAAATCTCTCCTGCCTTTGTCAAACTTCTTTTCTTTTTCTTCCAATGTACTCATCCTTTCTTTCAAGCCATTGATCTTCTTTTCTTTTAGGTCCATTTGATCCATAACCTCTTGTAATTTCTTAACTTCTGAGAATCTTTGTGAACTAACTATTTTACACTCCTTTATAAAAAAATTTCCTTTGAATGTTTCATTTCTTGAGTTTGACCAAATGACAAAAGCTGATCTCCTATCACTTGAACAAAAATCACAAAAAAAAAATAACTCATATACAACAATACGCAACAACAAACAAATTATCTATGTATTATACCTGAAGATATTGATCTACGCCAATATCACCAACACTTTCCACCAATTTAACATCATTTGGACATTGCCCATAGTCATCAACCAATAACATAAAAGGAAAGCTTCCACTCCACATAAAGGTCAGATCATCATCACCTCTGTACCCATGGGATACTCTTTGATTCTTAGTAAACTTCTCCACTTCCACCAAATTGACCTCTTTCTCAGTACCCTTCTCCGTTAAATCAACTATCTTCTCTTTTCCAGCTTCAATTTCAACTTTTCTCCTCTGAATACTAATATTCTTCATCTAACTTGGGGGCTGATTAACCTCACCATCTCCACCCTCAACCTTAATTTTGGAAGACGACCCCTATTTCTCAACATTCTACTTCCTAAAAAATGCCTCAACCCTGTCGTGGTGACATGAGGAGCTTTTTTCCTACAAAATTTAACAACACAAACATAGTTACATGTAGTAAAAACATGCCATAATATGCACAGACTACATGACTTATTTGTTAAAAATCTATATACTCAGTCACAACCTCTTTATTGACATCCCACTTGAGCAATTCTACAACAAATAATAATCTATTTGACAAAACTTGATTCACGATATACTCATCAATGTATTCCTCCTTCTCACCCATTTCATTCATACCTGAAATCTGCCTAGGTCGCGAATTCTAGTATAAAGTAAAATTTTCATACAAAACTCATCAACATAAAAGGGAAACTTATCCTCCAACTGATCTCACTTTTACGAACATTTCCTTGAAACCCTTAAAGGAGGATTTGTATAAGCTAAAAATAGCTCGATTGAAAGTACTACTAATATTAACCCAGAAAACTTTCTTCACCCCTTTAGCTTGAAATATAGCAAAGAAATCCTCTAGTGATAGTTTGATCTCTAAAAACTCCATCGAAATTTTAAACTTCCTCACGAATGTCCAACCATTATAATGTAATTGTGATGGAGCACATCAAAGCTATGCTAATACCCCACACTTAAAACTAGTAAAAGGAAACTTCACCTTCAATCCCACAAACACACACGCATACATATAGAAAAAGTGAAAAACTCGAACTATTTTCCTATATGAAATACTCTATAAGATTTACCACAAGGTAGAAACTCTAATTTCACATCTTTTCTTTTTCTAACCCAACTTGATCTATTCAATTGGTTAATGCTATCACTGTCCTCAAATAAAGATTGCCAACCTTTAACTTTATTTCCTACCCATGCATACGAATTATGTTTATCAAATACATATTCCTTTTCCTATTCAATTTTCTCTTCCACAACTTTACCTTTCACCTTCCTTTTAGCTATAGCATACACATTTACAAGCACTCAAGAAGAAGACACAAAAAGAAGAATGAGAAAACAAAAACAAAATGATACTAACATTTTTGCTCATTCTCCAATACGTTCTCTCAACTCCAAATTTTACTTGATTAAATCCAACTACTAAACCTTTCACATAGCATTCACTGTCTGCCATTGATTCTATGTACCGCTATCCCATGACACATTATCTTAGTGGCCTGGGAAAACAAAAAAGCATCTGGTAACATTTATTACCAGTGCATTCTCTCTCTTTCATTTCACTAATGTCACACCATTTTTTTATTTTTTATTTTATTCATTCTCATATCTTTTTTTTGTTTAAATTAAATTTTAACTTTTATTTACTTAACAAAACTTTTCAAAGAAATTATCTTTATATTTTCAATTAGGTCAGATTGAGCTTGGGGGCTCCTCCCATTATTATAGTTCTGATTTATAGATCGAAACTGAAGGCTCAACCTGTCTTATTGAGAAATACCATAGGTCAAGCTTGGGGTTGTGATCCATTAGCTATAACCCAACCCAAATGCAACTATAAATCGAAACTTAAATAAAACTTAATACAACGAGTATATTCAGTAGCATGGAAAATTAGTTATAACAGAATCACTTCAAACAAGTTTAAAAGTGGTTACTAGATACCCGGTCAACAAGGAAATTATTATATAGTGAAGCACATTTTTAAATACGAATCTCTAAAAGACGAAAGATGCGTTATTCACTCTTAATAAAATAATATTCTTCTCACACTCCTTCTTACTTGATCGTCAGAGTGCCTTTGCAGGTGTACACCACTGTCGTTTCTTTGGAAGTTGATGTACACCTCATCCAAGCCAAGCAAAGACGAGCTCAATCTTTGACCGGACGAGCTATACATCACTCTAGGATTATCATGCAGGAACAATAATAAAAAAATTAGAAAAAATGTTTCGATTAAAATAAACGTTTTTTTACAGCCATAAAATAGAAAGCTATGTTAAAGTAAAAAGAGAGCTACCATGGCTTAATACAACCTATATATTGAAGTTAATTCCATGGTGTTCTTTCATCTCACATACACAATCCTACATGCTTATCCGGTGCAATGTCTCTTTTTTTTTCTGGGATGGGACTGAGATTAGGGAAGTAAGACCGAATATTGTATTTGTTTGGTGGTTAGAGACTAAAATTAAAATTCCAATCTGAGACACAAAATTTTAGTCATCTAGTACTTCCAGAAAAATGAGACATAAAAGATTAGAAATTTTTAGACGGAGATTGAAATTTTAATAATATTTCTTTTTAAAAATACTTTCATTTAACTTTTTAAATTCTAAATCTGCTTTCCAGTCTCTCTTAAACTAAATATAATATTGAGACACAACTCAACACAATACAGAAATTTAATTTAGTCTCTATCTCTTCATCTCAATCTTCCAGTCTCTTACTCCCTGCCTCAACCTCTCTTCCAAATTCAACCTTAGAGTGAAGGCAGAGAATAATATGGATTCATTTCCATTGTCCTTGTGGATGCGATTTCTGAAGAAGATATTCAAGATCATAGAGGGATGCAAGGTTCAAGAAAATTTTTATAGAACAACATTAATGCAAGTAGTTAGTTTGTGTTTTACATTTAGACGATTTCTCAAAAAATGAAGCTCAGAGATTTGAGAGAAGAGAAAAAAAAAAGCAAATGATGCTGGAGAAGAATGGATCGGTTGTAATCAATTCAAGAAATGCAAAATAATATTGCCAATAGGTTGTGGCTCTACATGAAACTGAAGAGCTAAAGTGATTTTTAGTTTTTTTTTTTGTAACAGATTTAGTGTTTATGTCTTTGTTTCAATTTAAAAGTGTTTCAGTAGCTGAAGAAGATCTAAAGGTGAGGAATCTAAAAAGCAAAAGTCTTTCTTGTACTTGATGCTTGTTTGAGCTACCTAGTGGGCACATTTATTCGCGTCTCTTGCTACATGACTGAAGAGGATCTCCCATGGTCTTCTACTAAACTTTAGGATCTTTTTGAGAACTCAACTATGGTAAGTGGTTATTTTGGTGTACTTTTTCAATATTTCATGAACCTCCATTGCGTCAACTCGGCCACCACTATTTGTATTCCAAGCCAAACGCCATTTTTAGGCCATGTAGTACCCTTTGTATCTCCGTGTAGACTGCATTACATATACCCAGAGTTGCATGAAAGCATCTTATCCACTCTCCCTTGCTCGATGTCACCAACCCACCACAGCCCGCTTTTCCCGTTCTTTCTTGTGTAGTGACTTGGTGTTAAGTTTAACCCACCCATGTTATGGTGGTTTCTAGGGTGAGT
This sequence comes from Arachis duranensis, assembly GCF_000817695.3. Taxonomy (NCBI): domain Eukaryota; kingdom Viridiplantae; phylum Streptophyta; class Magnoliopsida; order Fabales; family Fabaceae; genus Arachis; species Arachis duranensis. The sequence goes on along the minus strand of NC_029774.3, from coordinate 111,934,215 downwards.
TTCTTTTAATTGACTTTTTTCTTTCATTAAAAAAGTTGTATTTCACAAATTCTTTTTTATATTCTACAGTTTTGTCTTTTATGAAAGGAACTTGGTTCCTAGGTCTAGAAAAGTTGGGATCATGAACTTCCTGATTCTGTCACTTCATTTAAAATGCTGACTATTTCCCAGTTTATTACTTATGTTAAAAGTTAACCATGTCTCCATGCATAGTGAAGAAGGGAGCTATCAAACTCGGATGTATGATTTTGGTCTATGTCTCGGATGTGCTTGGACAGTCACGCAATACATGAAGAATTGTCTCTTTTACTTGTGAGCATTTGTGACAAAATTCAGAGGAGCCCAACATCTTTTCTTTCTTCTATGTTGTCATCAGCCTACCATGGATTGTGAGCCATATGAAGGTACACACCCCCTCTGGACTTTTTCACTTCGATATAATATTTCACATTTTTTTATTTGTTGTCTATTGATTTGTGAGCTTCTTGTATGCTAAGGCAATAGAGAACTCTTTGTTCGATGTTAACTTCCAACTTATAGTATCCTTTTTCCTGCTCAACCTTGGTGGTTTTGTCTTATTTAATTCCTCTATAATATCTTGGTCGAGATATGGTTCCAGCACCCTAGTATTTCGCGCCCTTTGTCATTGACAAAATCCTTAGCCATCCTCCACTCCCACTCTCTTAGGAGTCATTCATAACTTCCTGAATAAAGTATTTTCACTTTTTAGCGAACGATCTCTCTAGAAGTGTATACTTTTCTCATCACCTAAGATCCAATGATAATAATCTTTCATTCTCATCTACATCCTATGTAATTTCTTCCAAATAGGTGAGTGTTTAGTGGTGTTGTTCATGATCTCTAGCTTCTCGATCAGAGCTAGCTTGTCATGGGTAATGATGAGCGGATAATTTATACGCTTTTTGGCATTATTTTTAGATAGTTTTTAGTATAATCTAGCTACTTTTAGGGATGTTTTCACTAGTTTTTATGCTAAATTCACATTTCTAGACTTTACTATAAGTTTGTGTGTTTTTCTGTGACTTCAGATATTTTCTGGCTAAAATTGAGGGACCTGAGCAAAACTCTGATAAAAGGCTGACAAAGGACTGCTAATGCTGTTGGATTCTGATCTCCCTGCACTCAAAATGGATTTTATGGAGCTACAGAACTCCAAATGGTGCGCTCTCAATGGCGTTGGAAAGTAGACATCCATAGCTTTCCAGCAATATATAATAGTTCATACTTTATTCAAGATTAGACGATGTAAACTGGTGCTCAACGCCAGTTCCATGCTGCATTCTGGAGTCAAACGCCAGAAACACATCACGAACCAGAGTTGAATGCCAAAAACACGTTACAACTTGGCATTCAACTCCAAAAGAAGCCTCAGCTCGTGTAAAGTTCAAGCTCAGCCCAAGCACACACCAAGTGGGCCCCGGAAGTGGATTTCTGCATCAATTACTTACTTCTGTAAACCCTAGTAGCTAGTCTAGTATAAATAGGACTTTTTACTATTGTATTCAGGGTCTTTGACCATTCGGTCTTTTGACCATAGGTCCTTCTCCCTATTTTCGAATTCATATCATATTTTGGGGGCTGGCCATTCGGCCATGCCTGGACCTTCACTTATGTATTTTCAACGGTGGAGTCTCTACACACCATAGATTAAGGGTGTGGAGCTCCGCTGTACCTCAAGTTTTAATGCAATTATTACTATTTTCTATTCAATTCGATTTATTCTTGTTCTAAGATACCATTCGTGCGTCAACCTTATGGATGTGATGATCCGTGACACTCATCGTCATCCGTTCCTATAAACGTGTGCCTGACAACCACTTCCATTCTGCAAGCGAAAGCTAGAGTGTGTATCTCTTGGATTCCTAATGCATGACGCATGGTTGCCCTCGCCTGACAACTGAGCCTTCCATTCCGTGAGATCAGAGTCTTCGTGGTATAAGCTAGAATTGATGGCGGCAGTCACGAGAATCCGGAAAGTCTAAACCTTGTCTGTGGTATTCCGAGTAGGATTCAAGGATTGAATGACTGTGACGAGCTTTAAACTCACGATTGTTGGGCGTGATGACAAACGCAAAAGAATCAAGGGATTCTATTCCAACATGATCGAGAACCGACAGATGATTAGCCGTGCCGTGACAGAGCATTTGGACCTTTTTCACTGAGAGGATGGGATGTAGCCATTGACAACGGTGATGCCCTACATACAGCCTGCCATGGAAAGGAGTAAGAAGGATTGGATAAAGGCAGTAGGAAAACAGAGATTCAGAAGGAGCACAGCATCTTCATACGCCTATCTGAAATTCCCATTGATGATCTACATAAGTATTTCTATCTTTATTTTCTGTTTATTTACTATTATTATTCGAAAATTCTCACCATTTATTATCTGCCTGACTGAGATCTACAAGATGACCATAGCTTGCTTCATACCAACAATCTTTGTGGGATCGACCCTTACTCATGTAAGGTTTATTACTTAGACGACCCAATACACTTGCTGGTTAGTTGAGCGAAGTTGTGAAATTATGTTTAGACCATGGTATTGAGCACCAAGTCTTTGGAGCCATTACCTGGGATAATCAATTTCGAACAACAATTTAAGTATGAATCACAATTTCGTCCACCAAGTTTTTGGTGCCATTGCCGGGGATTGTTGAGTTTGGACCACTGACGGTTCATCTTGTTGTTCAGATTAGGTAATTTTCTTTTATGTTTTATTTTCAAAAAAAAATTTCAAAAATTTTTCAAAAAAAAAATTTATCCCTATTTTTGAAAAAAAATAATTAAAAATAAATTATTCTATGGCTTCGGAATTTTTAAGAATGGATTCTAGAGTTTCATGAAGCATGTTGAATCCTAGTTGGCTGTAAAGCCATATCCAAATCCTTTTGGAATGAGACTTCAACTAATCACTTCAACGCATGTAATACCATCCTAAAACTGGCTGGCTATTAAGCCATGTCCAACCCTTGGATTGGAGCTTTAGGCTAACATTGAAAGATTCCTGGAATTCTTCTTAAAAATTTTTTAATTTCTTATTTTCTTTTTCCTATATATTTTTCGAAAATAATAAAAAAATACAAAAAAATTTAGAAAATCATAAAAACCAAAAATATTTTGTGATTCTTGTTTGAGTCTTGTGTCATGTTTTAAGTTTGGTGTAAATTGCATATTCATATTGTTCTTGCATTTTTCGAAAAAAATTCATGCATTCATAGTGTTGTTCTTCATGATCTTCAAGTTGTTCTTGACAAGTCTTCTTATTTGATCTTGATGTTTTCTTGTTTTGTGTCTTTTGTTGTTTTTCATATGCATTTATGCATTCATATTGTCTAAGCATTAAAGATTTCTAAGTTTGGTGTCTTGCATGTTTTCTTTGCATCAAAAAATTTTCAAAAATATGTTCTTGATGTTCATCATGATCTTCAAAGTGTTCTTGGTGTTCATCTTGACATTCATAGTGTTCTTGCATGCATCATGTGTTTTGATTCATAATTTTCATGTTGTGAGTCATTTTTGTTGTTTTCCTCTCTCATAATTAAAAATTCAAAAATCAAAAAATATATTTTCCTTTTTTCTCTTAATATTTCAAAAATTTAGGTTGACTTAGTCAAAAATTTTTAAAAAACTTAGCTATTTCTTATAAATCAAGTCAAATTTTCAATTTTAAAAATCTTATCTTTTCAAAACTTTTTCAAAAATAAAATCTTTTTCATTTTTCTTACTATTTTTCGAAAATTTTAATTTAATTTTTCAAAATCTTTTTCTTATTTTATTTCAAATTTTCGAAACTTAACTAACAAGTAATGTGATTGATTCAAAAATTTGAAGTTTGTTACTTTATTGTTAAGAAATGTTCAATCTTTAAATTCTAGAATCTTATCTTTTAGTTTCTTGTTAGTAAAGTAATCGATTTTAATTTTAATCATATCTTTTTATCTTATCTTTTATATCATATCTTTTTCAAAATTTTATCTTTTTCAAAAATTTGATTTTAAAATATCTTTTCTAACTTCTTATCTTCTTATCTTTTCAAAATTAATTTTCAAATCTTTTTCAACTAACTGTTTGACTTTTTGTTTGTTTCTTATCTTTTTCAAAATCACCTAACTACTCTTCCCTCTCTAATTTTCAAAAATACCTCCCTCTTTTTCAAAAATTCTTTTTAATTAATTAATTGTTTTAAATTTTAATTTTAATTTTATTTCTTATCTTAATTTTCGAAAATCATTAACTCCTTTTCAAAATTGTTTTTGAAAACTTCTCTCTCATCTTATTCTATTTATTCATTCATTTACTAACACTTCTCTTCATCTCAAATCACTGCCCCTATCTTCACCCTTGTGTTTGGATTCTCCTTTCTTTATTCCCTTTCTTCTTCTACTAACAATATGGAACCTCTTTACTGTGACATAGAGGATTCCTCTTCCTTTTCTGTTCTCTTCTTTCTCATATGAGCAGGAACAAGAAAAAAGACATTCTTGTTGAAGCTGATTCAGAACCTGAAAGGACTCTGAAGAGGAAACTAAGAGAAGCTAAATCACAACAATCCAGAGACAACCTTGCTGAAATTTTCGAACAAGAAAAGGAGATGGCAGCTGAACCCAACAACAATAATGCAAGTAGGATGCTTGGTGATTATACCACACCTACGTCCAAGTTTGATGGAAAAAGTATCTCAATTCCTGCCATAGGAGCAAACAATTTTGAGCTGAAACCTCAATTAGTTGCTCTGATGCAACAGAACTGCAAGTTTCATGGACTTCCATCAGAAGATCCCTACCAGTTCTTAACTGAGTTCTTGGAGATCTGTGAGACTGTTAAGACTAATGGAGTAGATCTTGAAGTCTACAGGCTCATGTTTTTCCCTTTTGCTGTAAGAGACAGAGCTAGAGCATGGTTGGACTCTCAACCTAAAGATAGCCTGGACTCCTGGGATAAGCTGGTCACGGCCTTCTTGGCTAAGTTCTTTCTTCCTCAAAAACTGAGCAAGCTTAGAGTGGATGTTCAAACCTTCAAACAAAAAGATGGTGAATCCCTCTATGAAGCTTGGGAAAGATACAAGCAGATGACCAAAAGATGTCCTTCTGACATGTTTTTGGAATGGACCATGATAGATATATTCTATTATGGTCTATTTGAGTTCTCTAAGATGTCACTGGACCATTCTGCAGGTGGATCCATACCATATTGGCTCAGAACAAAATGTTGACTCAGCAAGTCAACATGATTTCTTAGAGTCTGAATGGATGGCAAAATGCATCCAACAGTACTAAAGAGGCATCTTCTGAAGAAGAAGCTTATGATCCTGAAAACCTTGCAATGGCAGAGGTAAATTACATGGGTGAACCTTCTGGAAACACCTATAATTCTTCATGGAGAAATCATCCAAATTTCTAATGGAAGGATCAACAAAAGCCTCAACAAGGCTTTAATAATGGTGGAAGAAACAGGCTCAGCAATAGCAAGCCTTTTCCATCATCTTCTTAGCAATAGACAGAGAATTCTGAGCAAAATATCCCTAACTTAGCAAATATAGTCTCTGATCTATCCAAAGCCACTTTAAGTTTCATGAGTAAAACAAGGTCCTCCATCAGAAATCTGGAGACACAAGTGGGCCAGCTGAGTAAGAAAGTCACTAAAACTCCTCCTAGTACTCTCCCAAGCAATACTGAAGAAAATCCAAAAAGAAAGTGCAAGGCCATTGATATAATCAATATGGCCGAACCTATAGAGGAAGGAGAGGATGTGAATCCCAATGAGGAAGACCTCATGGGATGTCTCTCAAGCAAGAACGAGTTCCCTATTGAGGACCCAAAGGAAACTGAAGCTCATATAGAGACCATAGAGATTCTATTAAACCTCCTTCTGTCATTCATGAGCTCTGAAGACTATTCTTCCTCTGAAGAGGATGAAAATGTAACTGGAGAGCAAGTTGCTCAATATCTAGGAGCTATCATGAAGCTGAATGCCAAGTTATTTGGTAATGAGACTTGGGAAGGTGAACCTCCCTTGCACATTGGTGAACTAGATACATGGGTTCAGCAAACTTTACCTCAAAAGAAACAAGATCCTGGTAAATTCTTAATACCATGTACCATAGGCACCATGACCTTTGAAAAGGCTCTGTGTGACCTAGGGTCAGGCATAAATCTGATGCCACTCTCTGTAATGGAAAGCTGGGGATCATTGAGGTACAACCTACCATATTCTCATTACAATTGGCAGCCAAGTCAGTAAGACAAGCTTATAGATTGGTAGAGGACGTGTTAGTAAAGGTTGAAGGCCTTTACATCCCTGCTGATTTCATAATCTTAGACACTAGAAAGGAGAAGGATGAATGCATCATCCTTGGAAGACCTTTCCTAGCCACAGCAGGAGCTGTGAAAGATGTTAACAGAGGAGAATTAGTCCTTCAATTGAATGGGGACTACCTTATGTTTAAAGCTCAAGGACCTTCTTCTTTAACAATGGAGAGGAAGCATGAAAAGCTTCTCTCAGTACAGAGTCAAACAAAGCCCCCACAATCAAGTTCTAAGTTTGGTGTTGGGAGGCCACAACCAAACTCTAAGTTTGGTGTTGAATCCCCACATTCAAACTCTAAGTTTGGTGTTAGGAGTCTACAACATTGACCTGATCACCTGTGTGGCTCCAAGAGAGCCCACTGTCAAGCTATTGACATTAAAGAAGCGCTTATTGGGAGGCAACCCAATTTTTATTTATCTAATTTTATTTTTCTTTTACTGTTCTTTAATGTTTTATTAGGTTCATGATCATGTGGAGTCACGAAAAAAATACTAAAATTAAAAACAGAATCAAAAATAGCAGAAGAAAAATCACACCCTGGAGGAAGGACTTACTGGCGTTCAAACGCCAGTAAGGAGCATCTGGCTGGCGTTCAACGACAGAACAGAGCATGGATCTGGCGTTGAACGCCAGAAACATACAGCAATCTGGCGTTTAAACGCTAGGATTGCACACTGAGGAAAGCTGGCATTCAACGCCAGAAACATGCTGTAGATGGGCGTTGAACGCTCAGAACAAGCATAAAGCTGGCGTTTAACGCCAGAAACAAGCATCAATATGGCGTTAAACGCCAGGATTGCACTCAGATGGCATTTTACATGCCTAATTGGTGCAGGGATGTTAAATCCTTGACACTTCAGGATCTGTAGACCCCACAGGATCCCCACCTACCTCAACTCACCTTCTCTCTTCTTCACCAATCACCTCAATCTCTCTTCCCCATCACCTCTTCACCATTTACATCCATCCATCTCTTTCCCACCCAATCCTACCCATATGGCCGAAACATACACATCTCTCCCTCTCCCCATATCTTCTTCTTCTTCTTTCATTCCTTCTTCTTTTGCTCGAGGACGAGCAACATTCTAAGTTTGGTGTGGTAAAAGCATAGCTTTTTTTGTTTTTCCATAACCATTGATGGCACCTAAGGCCAGAGAAACCTCAAGAAAGAGAAAAAAGGAAAGACAAAAGCTTCCACCTCTGAGTCATGGGAGATGGAGAGATTCATCTCAAAGGTCCATAGCTCAGTAGTAGAGCATTTGACTGCAAATCAAGAGATTCCTGAGATACCTCAGGAGATACATTTTCCTCCACACAATTATTGGGAGCAACTAAGGATAGGAGTACCAAAATCACTAGAGATCAAGCAACAAAGGTAAGGAAGAGACATAGAAGAACTCAAAGACATCATTGGTTCTTCAAGAAGAAAGCGCCACCATAACTAAGGTGGACTCATTCCTTGTTCTCATTTTTTCTATTTTTTCGGTTTTTATGCTATATGTGTGTTTATGTTTTGTGTCTCTACCTCATGATCATTAGTATTGAGTAACTATGTCTTAAGGATATGAATAATTCCATAAATCATTCACCTCTCTTAAATGAAAAATGTTTCTAATCCAAAAGAACAAGAAGTACATGAATTTTGAGATTATCCTTGAATTTAGTTTAATTATATTGATGTGGTGACAATAATTTTTTTTCTGAATGAATGCTTGAACAGTGCATATTTTTTATCTTGTTGTTTATGAATGTTAAAATTGTTGGCTCTTGAAAGAATGATGAACAAAGAGAAATGCTATTGATAATCTGAAAAATCATGAAAATTGATTCTTGAAGCAAGAAAAAGCAGTGAAAAAACAAAAGCTTGCGAAAAAAAAGGGCAAAAAAAATAGAAAGAAAAAGAAAAAACAAGCAGAAAAAGCCAATAGCCCTTAAAACCAAAAGGCAAGGGTAAAAAGGATCCAAGGCTTTGAGTATCAATGGATAGGAGGGCCCAAGGGAATAGAATCCAGGCCTAAGCGACTAAATCAAGCTGTCCCTAACCATGTGCTTGTGGCATGTAGGTCCAAGTGAAAAGCTTGAGACTGAGTGGTTAAAGTCGTGATCCAAAGCAAAAAAACGTGTGCTTAAGAGCTCTGGACACCTCTAACTGGGGACTTTAGCAAAGCTGAGTCACAATTTGAAAAGGTTCACCCAGCTATGTGTCTGTGACATTTATGTATCCGGTGGTAATACTGGAAAACAAAGTGCTTAGGGCCACGGTTTAGGGTTTAGAATCAATAACACCATCTGAAATTCTAAGTTCCTAGAGATGCCAATTATTCTAAACTTTAAAGGAAAAAGTGAGATGCCAAAACTGTTCAGAAGCAAAAAGTTACAAGTCCCGTTCATCTAATTAGAATTAATATTCATTGATATTTTGGGATTTATAGTATATTCTCTTCTTTTTATCCTAATTGATTTCCAGTTGCTTGGGGACAAGCAACAATTTAAGTTTGGTGTTGTGATGAGCGGATAATTTATACGCTTTTTGGCATTGTTTTTAGATAGTTTTTAGTATAATCTAGCTACTTTTAGGGATGTTTTCATTAGTTTTTATGCTAAATTCACATTTCTAGACTTTACTATGAGTTTGTGTATTTTTCTGTGATTTCAGGTATTTTCTTACTGAAATTGAGGGACCTGAGCAAAACTCTGATAAAAGGCTGACAAAGGACTGCTGATGTTGTTGTATTCTGACCTCCCTGCACTCGAAATAGATTTTCTAGAGCTACAAAACTCTAAATGGCGCGCTCTCAATAGCGTTGGAAATTAGACATCCAGAGCTTTCCAGCAATATATAATAGTTCATACTTTATTCAAGATTAAACGACGTAAACTGGCGCTCAACGCCAGTTCCATGTTGCATTCTGGAGTCAAACGCCAGAAACACGTCACGAACCAGAGTTGAACGCCAAAAGCACGTTACAACTTGGCGTTCAACTCCAAAAGAAGCCTCAGGTCATGTAAAGTTCAAGCTCAGCCCAAGCACACACCAAGTGGGCCCCGGAAGTGGATTTTTGCATCAATTACTTACTTCTGTAAACCCTAGTAGCTAGTATAGTATAAATAGGACTTTTTACTATTGTATTCGGGGTCTTTGACCATTCGGTCTTTTGACCATAGGTCCTTCTCCCTATTTTCAAATTCATATCATATTTTGGGAGCTGGCCATTCGGCCATGCCTGGACCTTCACTTATGTATTTTCATCGGTGGAGTCTCTACACACCATAGATTAAGGGTGTGGAGCTCCGCTGTACCTCAAGTTTTAATACAATTACTACTATTTTCTATTCAATTCGATTTATTCCTATTCTAAGATACCATTCGTACGTCAACCTGATGGATGTGATGATTCGTGACACTCATCATCATTCGTCCCTATGAACGTGTGCCTGACAACCACTTCTGTTCTGCAAGTGAAAGCTAGAGTGTGTATCTCTTGGATTTCCTAATGCACGACGCATGGTTGCCCTCACCTGACAACTGAGCCTTCCATTCCATGAGATCAGAGTCTTCATGGTATAAGCAAGAATTGATGGCGGCATTCAGAGAATCCAGAAAGTCTAAACCTTTTGTGTGGTATTCCGAGTAGGATTCAAGGATTGAATGACTGTGACAAGCTTCAAACTCGCGATTGTTGGGTGTGATGACAAACGCAAAAGAATCAAGGGATTCTATTCCAACATGATCGAGAACTGACAGATGATTAGCCGTGCCGTGACAGAGCATTTGGACCTTTTTCACTGAGATGATAGGATGTAGCCATTGACAACGGTGATGCCCTACATACAGCCTGCCATGGAAAGGAGTAAGAAGGATTGGATGAAGGCAGTAGGAAAACAAAGATTCAGAAGGAGCACAGCATCTTCATACGCCTATCCAAAATTCCCATCGATGATCTACATAAGTATTTCTATCTTTATTTTCAGTTTATTTACTATTATTATTCAAAAATTCTCACCATTTATTATCTGCCTGACTGAGATCTACAAGATGACCATAGCTTGCTTCATACCAACAATCTCTGTGGGATCGACCCTTACTCACGTAAGGTTTGTTACTTGGACGACCCAGTACACTTGCTGGTTAGTTGAGCGGAGTTGTGAAATTATGTTTAGACCATGGTATTGAGCACCAAGTCTTTGGGGCCATTACCTGGGACAATCAATTTCGAACAACAATTTAAGTATGAATCACAATTTCGTCCACCAGGTAACTATTTGAGTCCACAATATTCTCTTTTCCGTAAATAATCGCCAGAAAATCTTCATCAGGAAGGCTTCATTCATCTCTTGCAGCCTACAGAACCCCAATCCACCTTATTGGTTAGGTTGGCACAACATACTCTACTTAATCAGGTGTACCTTCTTTTGTAATTGTTGTCTCCCCAAACAAAGTTTCTAATTACCTTCTCCACTTCATTGCAAATCCCTTCGGGTATTTTAGTATGTTGCATATCATAATAGGCTAGAAGATTCAATACAGATTTTGCTAGTATAACTCTCCCTATAAGCGATAAATATTAGGTTTTTTCAGCCTTCTAATTTTTCTTGCACCTGTTGCAGCACATGCTCAAATTTTTCCTTGCCTCTTTTTTCTCATTGGTAATCGTAGATCCCAAATATTTGTCCAGACTCTGATTCTTCTGAAACTAGCATACTCTTTTTATGGCTTCTCTATCTTCCTCCCTTACATTATTGGAAAAAACTATGATTGTCTTTAGGGTATTTACTTTCAACGAGAGACTACACAAAATTCTTTCATAACTTCCATGACAAGCTGGATATGCTCCACACTCACTTTTGCAAACACTAATAAGTTGTCCAATAAAAAGAGGTGTGAGATGGTTGGTCCCTTTCTTCCCACCTAGATAGGTTTTCACAAGTTGTTCTCTATATACTTCTTAATAATTTGGGATAGTTTATCCATCACAATCACAAAGAGGTATGGTGATGCCGAGTCTCTTTGCCTTAACCCCGTGATGGGGTGAAACTTTCCATTTTTCCTCCATTCTAAAGTAACTTATAACACAATTAATAATAACTTCTCTTAGCTTATTAGTTACTCAAAATTCCACCACGCATTCATTAAGGAAGAATCACTTTACTTTATCATAAACTTTTTCAAAATCAAATTTGATTACCATGAATCCTTTTTCTCCCTTTCATCTTCCTCATAATGTGCATTATCCTTTTTGCAGTTAATATATTATCATGTATTTTCCTCCCTAGTACAAAACTTGACTACTGCGGAGCAATTATATCTTTAAGGCTTGGCTTAATTCTATCCACCACTACCTTAGACAACCCTTTATAGCTCACATTGCAAAGGGATATAGGCATGAATTGGGTGATAAACTTAGGGGTAGGCTGTTTGGGAATAAGGGTGTTATTCATCTTCTTAATATAGCTTGGTTCTTTCTAACATATATCAATCATAGAGGACATATTGGGACATACACAATTTCAACGGTCTTTATAAAAACTCGTTGGGAACCCATCCTCCCCATGGCTTTAAGCGATCCCATACGCATTCTTGATCTCTTCTCAGCTTGGGGGTAAATCCATACTACTTCTAATCTCTTTGGCCATGGGAGGATAAGGATGAGAGATATTCAAGGAATGTAGGCATACCTCCTCTTCCTTATACAACCTTTTGAAGAAGTTTATGGCATGAAGAGCTATAACCTCTTCTTTTTCCATCCACTCGCCATTGTCATCTTGAAATTTCAAAATTTAGTTCTTCCTCCTTTGTATGATGGTTTTAGTGTGGTAATACCTTGTGTTTTGGTAGCCTTCTACCACTTATCTTTCTCTTGAGTTTTGCATCCATATAACCTTTTCTCTTTCTAGTATGTTCTCCAGTTCCTCTTGAAGTTATTTATCCAATCTTTTTGGAAGGGGGTTATGTCCATAAGCCTTCACTTTTTAAATGATCCCTATCCAATTGATAAGCTTACGCTTCTATCTATCAACGTGTTCAAAGAAATCTCTATTCAACTCATTCAGTCCCTTGGTTAGATTTCTCAGATCTATATTCAAAGGTTCGTCTTTCTTCCAGTTACTCTCTATACACTCTTTAAACTCTGGGTAGAGGTTCCACATTACTTCAAAATAGAAAGATATGTCTCTTCTCTATATAAAATGAGGTTCAAAGGTGATCAGTAAAGGGTGATGGTTCGAATCAGTTCTCATAAGGACATCAACTCTAGCCTCTTCATATCTAGTCATCCACATCATATTAGCTAGTGTTCTATCTAGGTGTTTAAACACTCTATCTAGCCCCTGCCACTAAGGGTCTCTCCAAGTAAACTTACTTCCTACATACCCAAGGTCTGCTAGTCTACATGCATTTATCCACTATTTGAACTTTATACAAGCTCTAGAATCTATCACCCCTCCTCTTTTCTTTTTAGACATACAAGAAATATTGTTAAAATCTCCTACCACAAGCCATTCTTTGTTCACAATCGTCACGACCTCAATCATCTCATTCCTAAAACTTCTTCGAAGTCTTTCCTAGGGCTTGCATACATTGCAGTTAGTAACCAGTTACCCTGATTATTGCTCCAAACCTCTAACTGGACAAACTGGGTTTTCAATTGAATAATTCTCATAGTTAAATTAGGATCCTTCTAAAGAATCCATGTGTCCCATTAAAACCAATGACATTCCCTATGTGAAAAAAGTAAAAACCAAGTCTCCTAATGACATTCAATGCATGTTCACCATTACACCTAGTTTCTTAAAGAATAACAAAATCAGGCTTATAAACTTTGCAAAATTCCTTCAAAGAGCGAGTGAAAGCTTGACTCATTGGTCCCTTACAATTCCAAGAAAATACTATCATAAGGTTAGCATTAGACGAAATAGACCCAGAATTACCACTCCATTACCACCTTATCTCCCTCTAAAGATGTTTTCTCCATTCCTTTCGTAGTTATAGGGTTTTTGTCCAAACCTACCCCATAATCTTCCTTACCTCTTCCTTCGGCTATCGCCTTTTCTATCTCCATTGTCTTCCTTCGCACTTCTTCCTCAAATATTAATGCTACTTCTAGCATGATCTCTGAGTCTATAGAATGTGGATCCGACGGTTCTGGATCCATCGCAACGGCTAGGGCTGCACATGGATTGGATAATATCTGTGGTATTTATCCACATTTGATCCGCATTTTACGGATATTATCCGATCCGCAGAGTCATTGGATCGGGTCAGATCTAATCCGCACACTAATAGGATTCGGTAGCGGATATTGCATTGATATCTGCAGATTCACAGATCCATATAATAGCATAGTTTCATATTTCAAAAAACCTAACCCAGAAGCCCTTACCCCCCTTAAATGGCACTGCTCTCTCCTCTTTCACATCCCATACTCGTCTCTCTACTTCTCTCAAAGCTCACTACCGACCTCATCAATCAATGTCGTTCACTTCAGTCACCGGCGTCTCCTCCATCGTCGCGTCCCCTCCATTCTCTCCTTAGACCACGTCTACTTCCTCGTCTCCTTCATCGTGTCGTCATCTTTGTTCTTGTCGTTCCTCTTTTCTTCCTTGCCGCCTTGCCTCTTTGTTCGGTCGCCACTCACTTCTCCTCATCTGTTTGTTAGTGCTGTTAATCACTTAATCATCACCGTTGTTATGCTTCTGTCTCTGTTTGGTCGCTATTCTACTTCTGATCACTGTTCCAGTGCGGATCTACTTCACTTTTTGCAATTCTACTTCTGCTTCACTTCTGTAGTTCTAGATCTGCTTCTAGTTATTTTTTGTGATTTAAATTCTATTATGGTCTGATTCTGGTTTAATTAGAAATTGTTAGCCTTATGGTTCATGTTGTAGTGAAATTATTTTGACTTTTGTTTTGGATTTTTAATTTTTAAGAAAATTTTTTGAGTGGGTATATCCGATATCCGATCCTATCCTATCCGCAAATGTGTGGAGCAGATTGGATCGGATCCAAGCCTAAAAAATTTGGATATTGTATCTGATCTGATCTTATGGGATTAGTGTGGATCGGATCGAGATTTCGCTCACATCCGATCTGATCTGTGTGCAACCCTAGCAACGGCTTGGTCTTCTTCCATAAGGGCAGTTTTAGGCACTACTATATCTTTTTCCGTGCTTTGTGGAGAGTTTGGTTGAGGAACATGGCTCATACCTGGGGTGTGGTGGAAGCTGTTTATGATATTATTATTTGTTAAAGGTTTTGGATTTCTAGATTTTGGACTTTGTGGATCATTTTGTTGGGATGGTGTAAGGGTCACGTGTTGTGTTGTGTTCTGAATTGGTCATTATTAGGTTCATTATGGGTCTTAAGAGTATTCTGGATAGAAGCTGATGGATTTTCCAAACTTATTGGGCTTATTGGTCTCACTTGTGGGTTTTTCGATGATTAGGCTGTGATTGTTATGGCCTGGAAAGTTGCTAGGTGGGGTCGCATTAGTATGCTTAGTAGGATTTTCTTGGGGTTTTCTTTCTTGATCCTTTTGATTTTTCTTTGGCGGGCAACCTCTGCATCCTTATGATTGGATTCATTAGCATTTACGTCCTCTACAGATAAAACTGCAAACCTCGTATCATCCACGTTCTCTGTATTCTTTTTCCAACTCTTTTCATTCATGCCGTTCATCCCATTACTCCCTGCCGCATCACCTCCTTTTGTTCTCTTGTCACATGGCCGTCGTTGTATCACCATCCACAATCTAAAGTGATCTTGTGAATTTTCTTTTCCTGATTTACCCTCCTTATTTCCATTAATGGCCTCTTTGTCCTTTTGCGCACTTCGTCTTTACTGTTCATCTTCTCATCCTCTCCCTTGACTGTCCGAGCCCCCTACCGCTGCTTTACCCCCTTTCTCCTTTTCTACCATTGTCTTTGTTGGGAACTTATCCTTCTCATGGCCAACTTGCCACTCTCAAAACAGATGTCATATAACCTTTCATACTCCACTAGGTATTTTACTCCATTGATAGAGTATTTAGAAATAAGAGGTTCTATAAGATCTAGCTCTACACAACCATGCAAACTTTTTTTTGCATTTATCAACTGTATTAGAGTCCACCTTGAGCGTTCTTCCTACAACATTCCAATCCTTTCTAACATCTCCTTCTCATAGTACTCAATTGCTAATCTGGGGAAGCTTACCCAAGCCGCCACCATATCTATAGTTGCCTCCATGGGGTTGAATTTTGGCTTTTAGAACCGGATTGAGAGATAATGGTAAAAAATCTTTCATGGCCCCTCTGCCAGAACATAATCAAGGTCTTTTTGGGAGTAGAACTTGACCATGAAATGCTTTCTTGTTTCCCCCACGTGCTCTCTAGCCTTCTAGTTAGAATTGGTAGAAAAATATTCCTTCCCATCAGCTTAACAATTAAAACGTGTCTCACCATGGATGTCTAAGGTTCTTCATGGCAGCCTCATTTATCTCTTGTTGTTGCTCTTCCATCCTCCTCTATCTTTTCACTAAAAGTTCTTCTGGTTACTCTTTCATTCACAGCTTCTCCTTCTTCTTCCACCATTTAATCTTCCTCTCCAGCTTTGATGGATATTATTAGAATATATTAGGATCAATTAACATTTATTAGAATTATTTAATATATCTAAATATTTATTATAGGACATATTTATTATTTTGATTCTCTTAACACATATAAATACTCCTCTATATTGTACCATTCTAACAACTTGAATACACTCAAAACTTTTCTCTATTGTTCTTTCTTACCTTTCTAACAGATACATTTTCTGAGAAGCCTTACCCCTCCCCTGCTTTCCTTACATTCTTAGCTATCCTCATGGGTCCTCTCCAAGCTCACCTTGTGGTTCGTGAGAACGGGAGTGTCCTCCACAGACATAGCCACCCCTTGTAACGGTTGATTCGAACTCCCGATACTTGCTTAAGCGGATTAGTGAGCTAACAATTAGACCAATCTAACTTGATTACCTGGATTTTCTTTTTTAATCATGGAAAGTGCTTCAGTGTTTTTTGTCTTTTTTGTTCATACATACACACTCACACACTAACCTAGCAACTACTTGTTTCATATTTTTACAAAATATTTTGTTGGAAGCCCAATAAGAAGTTTGGGCTTGTCCCACAATGTTGATCGGCTTCGCTAGAATGGGATGAGGTTCGATGAGGCAGCTGCAGCTGCAGCAGCACCAGATAACGATGAAACGGCATTGAAGCAGCACAACGACCAAAGTTACCAAAACCGTTTTGAAGAAACTATAATCGGGAAGGCAATGCCATAACCATACTATCTGTAATGGCGACGACGACGCTGTTCACCCTCCATCTCTGTCGTTTTGGCCAAAGCTTCTCCAAAAAACTATTCTTTACGTCCCCTTCTTCTGACACTCTTCTGAACCCTCACCACGTCACGTTCCACCACAAATTACGCCGCCCGAACTCCTCCTCCGCCCCCGCTTTCTTCCGGCGCTTCTCAACTGTCGCAGCTGCTTCCACTTCCGGAGGTACATACCACTGTTTCTTCTTCTTTTCCCCCAAATTTGGTGCTTCTTTGGTATCAATGTTATTGAAAATTCGGTGTGTTTGGTTGTTTGAGGAATTTTGCAGAGGTGAATTACGATGGAATTGGAACAGCTGATGAAAAATATGATGTGATTGTGGTTGGAGGAGGGCACGCAGGTTGTGAAGCCGCACTTGCCTCTGCGCGTTTGGGTGCAAGAACTCTTCTTCTTACTCTCAACATTGACCGTATTGCCTGGCAGGTTTACTTTCCACTATTAGTATTGTCTTAGCTTCAATCATTAATTAATCTGCAATCCATGTTATAATTGTTAACATATTCATGTTGCAATGTACTTAATTCAACTGGTACAACTTCGCCTTTTGACTTGCTGTACCTTATGCGTATTGTGTGTATTTGGTTAAGCGCATGGTGTATGATGTGTGCTTCTGTCTCTATGCCAAGATTTGACGAGTTGCTAACTGAGCTGAGTTTGGTGCAGCCTTGCAATCCAGCTGTTGGTGGACCTGCGAAGTCTCAATTGGTTCACGAAGTGGATGCGCTAAGTGGTGAAATAGGGAAGATTGCTGACAGGTAAAGTGTGAGACTTGTAAAAGTTCATTTCTAGTTCTTTACCATACTTTAATTCCCTCGATTTTGTGAATGTAGATTGTCATGATCATTAGATGGTAACTGGCTTTACTTGCCTCATTTCCTTTCTGGGATTCCTTTAGACATTAGCTGCCATTTTTCTTTTGGTTATTTCAGTGAGGGTTGGTCCATTAAGTATTATTATTTATACTGGACAAAGATTAGGTAAAGATTTCCCAACTGTATTGCTATAATATTTACTTATTTAGCATATGATATGATAAGAACCCAATTTTCCAAATCCAAAATCCTGATCTTTTAATAAGATTGTTAAAGTTCTGCATTCCACCATTGTAGGTCATAATGAAAGGATGATAGGACATAATAAAGATAATGAAAAAGTGGCAATTATAAGTTGCCGAGTCTGCTGGGAAGTTGCAAAATTCTCTTACCTATCTGATTTTGAAGTTATATGAGCTTAGAGGTAAGAGTGTTGACATCTTCATTGCTTTAAATAGGGTGGAGTAGTTTGGGTCCATAAGGAGAGCATTACTCAGTTTGAATCTTGTATTATCTTTGTGCTTTACTTGTAGATCCTTGTGTCATTCTAATAATCTGCTGAAAATTCACAAGATTTTACTTCTTTCTTCAGTGATCACTATATATAAGATTAGAAGTTAGTAGATATAGTTTATTTCTTTCACTTCTAGTTGATGCTTCCTTTTTCTGTTTTTTATGTATTAGTATATAAGATATTTACTTTTGCTTTATGAGTAACTCTGCTATCTTTTATCTCTCAGTGATGGTTTTATAGTAAATTTCATTTGCATATATTCTAGTTTGAAGAGTTGGGGTTTTCTTCGCTCATACACGTATTTGCTTGTGTTCAGATGTTACTTGCAGAAGCGGGTGCTTAATGTATCCAGAGGACCTGCAGTTCGTGCATTACGTGCTCAAACTGATAAAAGGGAATATGCCATGCAAATGAAAAGTGTAGTAGAAAGGTAAGTTCACATCCATATATTTTATTTTCTGTGTAGTGTGTCATTTCCTGTATCCATTTTTCTACACAGCTTTTGCCTGTGTTTAATGACAGTCAATCAGTGGTAGAGCATGAACCAAAGTTTCAAAGGGTTAAAAATTTTAAGTAAAGTTCTAACGTTGGATTTTCCTTTGGATTTTCCTTTTTCAAAAAATATAATTATCTTAGTTATAATGCTTTAAAAATAAATCTATGCATAGCCGGTTACATATCATTTGAAAATTATAATTATTAGTAGCAACATTTCTCTAGCTCTATCAATTGTCTGTTTTTATAATTTTTATAATCAAGTATGAAGATAACAACAATAATAAGGACAAGACATGTAAGGGTTCTACATGGTGATGCTTTCCAACTCCAGTAGCCAGTTGTGTTTTCTTTTACATGCTCTATGCAAATGCTATTTTTAAGTTACTTCCTAGCTGATTTGTCTTTACTGTATCTTTTGCAGCACACCAAACCTTTCAATCAGAGAGGCTATGGTCACAGATATATTACTTGGGAAAAATGATAATGTGGAAGGTGTTTGTACATTTTTTGGGATGAAATTCTATGCTCCATCTGTTGTTCTCACAACAGGAACTTTTATGAGTGGCAAAATCTGGGTTGGTAGAACTTCCATGCCTGCAGGAAGAGCTGGCGAGTCTGCTTCTCATGGATTAACTGAGAACTTACAGCGTCTTGGTTTTGAAACTGATCGGCTGAAAACCGGAACCCCTGCCCGAGTGGACATTCGTACTGTAGATTTCTCAGGTTTAGAGCCTCAGCATGGAGACAAAGAGGTTTATCCATTTAATCCTATATTTATGTTCGTTAGATTGAAGTTTTGGGTCAAATCAAGTGTTTCCTCTGCAATTAAAAAGAAAAAGAAAACCTCAGTTTATGTTCATAATTGGCAGGTCAGCTGGTTTAGTTTTGATCCTGATGTCCATATTGAAAGAGAACAGATGTGCTGCTATCTAACCCGTACTACAGGTAGAACTCACCAGATAATAAGAGATAACTTACATGAAACACCAACTTATGGAGGATGGGTTGAAGCTAAAGGACCAAGATATTGTCCTTCCATTGAAGATAAGGTATGTTTCAACAATACTAGTTGCTAAAAAACAGTTATTAACTTGTTTTCCTTAACCAGTATTATATTTACAGAGTTAGCGATGTTTAAATATGCGTTCCATATTATATTCTGATTTAATATATCGTTCACCTCTAGATTGTAAGGTTCCAAGATAAAGAGTCTCATCAAATATTTCTTGAACCAGAGGGTCGCAGTGTGCCTGAGCTCTATGTGCAGGTAAGATGGATATTTATTTTCTTATTTGTATTCTGAAAGATATTTGAGTAAAATAGTGTGTGGCAAAGATTAATGAATTAAATATTAAACTGATGTAGTTTTGGCAATGGAACAAAAATAAGTTGCAAAAGTAATTATAACAAATGTATTTACCTGGTTTACCACTGTAGGGGATAGTGATGCTTTTGTGTTGTAGTATTCTGGACTGGTGGAAGCATCCCTCTAATGTGTGGGCGTGATCTGAATTTTCTGGTATCCTTGTTTATAATAAATACGACTATTACATGTTTTGAAGCCTTACCAACTGTATAAAACCAACATATGAAAAAGGATGAATATGGGATTCTATTGTCTTGTCTAATAAAACAAGGATGTGTTATGGATTTGAGTTGCAGATTGATGGAAGAACTTTTTCTTTTAACAAAGGATAATGTCTGAAGTTGGATGAGTTGGAAATTACAATTATGTGATTTAGTATATGGTCTTTTGTTGCTTTTTTCTGGTTAGGGAAGTTTTTTGGTGAGGGAGATGATCTTGGTTTATATCCTTTTATTTTGCTGGCATTTCTATTTATAGCAGGGATATTTAGTGCACTGTTTGTCTTTGGAATCTTGGATAAGGCTTTGTTGCTGATGTTGGTTTGTGATTTTTAATTTGCTCTTTTTGAGCATAATGTCTACATGATCGTTATGTTTAAAGCTTTTAGCTTTTTTCATGAGTTGGGCTTTCTAAATTGTGAACTTGTAGTAGTCAACTAAACCGTAAAACTTACTTACAATGTTGATATTCATGCAATTAACCTTTCTGTTCTCTTTTATAATAAATCTTTTAGGGGTTCTCAACAGGTTTGCCAGAGAGATTACAACTACCTTTGCTCAGAACTTTGCCTGGACTTGAGAACTGTTCAATGTTGAGGCCTGCATATGCTGTAGAGTATGATTATTTACCTGCTCATCAATGTGCTAGGTCTCTTATGACAAAGAAAATACAAGGATTATTCTTCTCTGGTCAGATAAATGGAACTACTGGCTATGAGGAAGCTGCAGCACAGGTATTCCCTTAAAGTTTATCTGTGCATATATATCTAATGTTTTGTCTTTGTGCTTATTGCAAATTAGGCAAGAGGATTTCGTTAAAATCTTCTTGGCTATTTAGGTTTTTTATGCTAACAATTTACCATCTTCTCACTTTAGGGCATAATTTCTGGCATCAATGCGGCTAGATATGCAGATGGTAAGCAACTCATTGTCCTTGAAAGAGAGAGCAGCTATATAGGAACATTAATTGATGACCTAGTTACCAAGGATCTGCGAGAACCTTATCGCATGTTAACAAGGTACATTAAACATTTCAGCTCATGTACACAAGCATGCTGTTTCATTCAGTCTCTCATTTTTTAACAATTACATTTTATCCCCTTTTTTTTTTGACAATTACACCTTATTTATTTCATGTTAGCCGCTCAGAGCATCGGTTACTCTTGAGATCTGATAATGCTGATAGCCGTCTCACCCCCTTGGCTCATGAAATTGGGTTGATAGATGATAGACGGTGGAAACTGTATCAGGAGAAACAGGCTCGAATTTCTGAGGAAAAGAAGCGATTGAGAAGTGTCAGAATTTCAGGTTTGTTTCTGCACTCTGTTTCATGGAAATTCACTCTCTGGAAAGCCCTTTCTATATATGGGATTGGCCGAATCTCTTCCCTTGGCAAAAAAAACCCGGTGATATTTTCATATAAATAATCAATTCTAATGTTAGTACAAATTTTAGCTCTTCTTTTATTATCAATTCTAATGGCAGTCCCTTACAATCATCATGTCATCAGGGGGAGACTTGGCTGCTGAAGTTTCTCGAGTCTCCGGTCAGCCAGTGAGGGACTCTTCAACATTGGAAAGTCTTCTTAAGAAACCACACATACAATATGGAATTCTTGATGAGCATGGCTGTGGTAACATAGAGTTATCTAGAATAGAGAAAGAATGTGTTGAGATCGATATTAAGTACGAAGGTTTCATCTTGCGTCAGCAAAGCCAGCTTCAACAGGTCTGTGTTTTATCCATATCAATAAGAAAAGTCAGGGCTTCTTTGCTTATGGTCCTTCACTACGGGAATCATTTGATGCTTGTACATAATGTCAATCTCATGTTGTGTGGATTTACCTGCAGATGGTTACTCAACAACATAGACAACTTCCCGAAGACTTGGATTACCATATGATTACAACGTTATCTATTGAAGCACGTGAAAAGCTTTCCAAGGTTTGTGGCACATATATTTGGACAATATAGCAGTTTGGATAGAACAGAGCAGACTGAAATGCATCTTTGAATCCACAAGTGCAATCCACAAATTTTTCATAATTAAACCAGATATTCATGGGATTATCCGGAAACCGGAAACAAACAATCCATACAGTACTAGTTAATTTGCTATCAAAGATAGTCTGATATTCATCCTACATTGAGAGTTTGACATTATGTATAAGTTATCATTTTTCTCCCATGGTCTCAATAAGTTCTTTCAATGATTTCAGGTTAGGCCGCAAACCATTGGTCAGGCAAGCAGAGTTGGTGGAGTGAGCCCTGCTGACATTACTGCTCTACTAATTGTGCTTGAAGCTAATCGGAGGAAAGCTCAGGAACAAAGCAGGTACAAAATAATGAATGCTATGCGAGCAAAAGCCCTAGAGGAGGAGGTGCCTGAAGTTTCTTGCCCCGAAACAGTCAGCTCTTGATCAGTTACCTACCATTCTATCGATTTTGAAATCCTAGATGAATACACAAGGAAAGGAGAAAAAGTAAAAAGAAATTTATTGTTATAAATATATTTTTGTTGCCCATTTGACAATTTCTCTCCCCCAGTTGATGTAAAATTAAAAATTGTAAGTGCAGAAATAAAGTTATTTATCGTGGGCATAAATCTCTCTTGTTAATAAAATATGATCTTAAAGTAGCCATAAATTGTGGTAAGAAAATTTTTAGTAAATTAATAATGCAGAAGAAATATTTGATCTTTATATATCTTAAAACCCCAACAAAAAGATAATATCTTCAAACAAATTAATGATAATTTTGTAATTACTGAGAAATAGTATATTTTTATGGATTAATTTTAGCATACAAGCATTTAGCATTTACAAGTGTTACAAGTGTTGAACCTTACTAATACCCTAAACGCGCTTTAATTGTTACGTACAAGTCACGCGCTATATAACAGAATTTAGTTTCAATCAAAATCAATTAACGCGCGAATATCTCTCTTCCAATCTTTAAAAGATTTCGTTATCTTCTTCGAAACTCTTGCCAAGTTTCTTTGTTCTCCTTCTCGTGTTCTCCCTTGGTCTTTTGGATCCTTCTTTCTTCTGCATTTATCACTTTATTTTTCGTCATTCACCTAAGTTTTGCGAACTGTAACACTAGTTTCGTTTTATTTCGAATTTCTGGTTTCTGAAATCAAATTTTGAAGTCCTTTTGAAGATAATAGATGATTCAACCTCAGATTGTCAGCTCAATCACGTCGAAGTGGATTCAATCTCAGATTGTCAGCTCAATCACGGCGAAGTGGATTTTGAATTTGAATCGAACGAAGTTCCTGAGGTTTGATTTAGTTTCAGCTAATTATGATTGTCTAGCTGAATAATTCGTGAACATAGACTGAAATTAATGCGTGAACATAATCTGTGGATTGAATCTAATGTATTAGTTTTGATTAATTATCTGCAATTTATAGCAGATGCTCAGGTGTAGATCAGAACTTTTTGGGTGTATTTTTAGGGAGGTTTAGGTGTATTTTAGGAAAGTTTGGGTGTATTCACAGTTTATGGTTTTTCTTATTATTTTTAATTAACTTGTTGTCGTTCGGGTGTATATCAGGAGTCCTTGGGTGTATGTTACTTTGATTGTTATTTTTTTTATGAGGTGCAGAAATTCTATAGTATTTTCTTATTTTTAACATGTATTTTGCAACCACTCTCTGTTGTTGATGAGCAGCTTATTCCCAGGGTTGGAATGACTTTTAAAAACCTTGAAGATACTGCAAAATTTTACAAGGACTATGTCAAGGCTGTAGGTTTTTCTACAAGAGTTCAGAGCACAAATAAAAAGGGAAACGAAATTAAGAATCAATTGATCACATGTAGCAGAGAGGGAAAATGGAAATTTAAAATATCTCCGACCGAGAAGACAAATCCCACAGCTAGTGTTAATTGTCCTGCAAGAATTTATACACATACATTAAAGGATGTTGGTTCTTGGATCATTTCGAAGGTCGTGCTGCATCATTCACACCCCTGCTGTCCAACTCAAGCAAAGATGCTCAAACAGCACAGGGAACTAAGCATGTCCGTTCGTCATACAATAGAGAATAACGAGGAGACCGATATCAGACCAAGCAAAACATTCCAATCATTCGTTGCCGCAGCTGTGGGTCACCGCGAGTTAAATTTTATTGAAAAGGATGTGAGAAATTACATCACAAGAGAAGTGCGGAATGTTTCAGAACAAGAAGATGCAAATGAATTCAGAAAATATTTATTGAGAATGAAAGAGAAGAATCAGAATTTCTTTTTTGAGCTCGAACTCGAGGACGATCAATCGATTAAGCTTGCTTTTTGGGCCGATGCAAGGAGCAGAGTTGCATTTGAGTATTTCGGAGATGTTATTTCATTTGACACTACCTCCAATACAAACGGGTAATATGCTGTTATTATTTATGCTGCTACATTAATTTTGTTCTATGAATCTGCTGCAGAGGTGTATATTGGATGTTACTTGGGTGTATAAATTCATTATATGCGTGTACGTAATGATTTTCATTCTGCAATGTCGTAATTTATTTCAGGTATAATCTGGTTTGTGGTTCTTTTGTTGGGGTGAATCACCATGGTCAGTCAATACTTCTCGGATGCGTTTTGATGAAAAACGAAGAAATTGAGTCGTTCAAATGGTTATTTCAATGTTGGCTTCATTGCATGGGGGAAACTGCTCCGAAAAGGTTTCTCACCGATCAATGCGCGTCAATGAAAAGGGCTATAGAGGCTTGTATGCCAACAACAATTCACCGTTGGTGTATTTGGCACATCACGAAGAAGATTCCAAGCAAATTAAATGGGTACAAGGGACATGCTGAAATTGTACAAGAATTGAGCCAAGTTGTTTGGAACTCTCATAGTAAAGACTCATTTGATAGGAATTGAAATGATTTTCTACTGAATTTTGGTCTTGTGGACAACAAGTGGCTATCAGGTAATGTTGTTTAAAATCTACAGTAGAGGTATAAATTGCCTGTTTTTGTCGGGTGTATTTATATTCTGTTTTTGGGTATATTATGCAAATCTTTATGAAGACCGTCATATATGGGTTCCAATCTATCTGGATCACCACTTCTGGGCAGGGATGAAAAGCACACAAAGGAGCAAGAGCATGCATTCATTTTTTAACAATTTTATTACTCGGAACAGCTCGCTTATTCAATTTGTCAAACAATACGATAATTGTCTCGGAAGCAGGGAGCAAGCAGAGAGAGAATCAGATGCTGCAGATTTTCATACGGTCATACCGTGTGCAACCAAATCCTCCATTGAAGCTCAGTTTCAAGATGTGTACACTCATCAAAAGTTTAGGGAAGTCCAAGCACAATTTAGAAGAAAGGCGAATTGCATCACTGGATTAACGAATTCCGCTCTAGGCTATTCAGTATACGAAGTTAGAGAACAAGTTTCCAGCTCAATATTCAACAAGTTTGTGGTTACTTACGACTCAGTAGCAACTGAGGTAAAATGTCAATGCTTATTATTTGAGTCAAGAGGGATATTGTGCCATCACGCACTAAGTGTGTTAAGCTTTGAACAAGTAAGCCAAGTGTCATCGAGATATATATTGGACCGATGGAGCAAGAAGGTAAAGAGGCGACACACACACATCAAGAGCAGCCACGATGAGCCATTGTTGGAGCCAAGAAGCAAGAGGTTTGACAAATTGGTTTTTCGTTCGCAAAATATTTGCAAATTTGCATCAGAATCGGAGGAATTGACTGCTATTCTACACCGTGCGTACGATAAGGTCATGGTTGAGATGGAAGAATTGAAACCCAAAAAGAAAGGGACATGTTCGTTATCTCACGAAGACGCCAACTTGGAATCCGTTAACGAGCTTCAAAGCCCTCCAAGGATTCGAACAAGGGGACGTCCAAAAAATAGGTTAGGTTCAAAGTTGGACAAACAGATTGCAAATGCCTCAAAGAAGAAGAAAATAAAAGATCTAAATGAGGTAAAAGTGATGTTCTTTAAACTGGTGGAGATTAATTTTAATTTCCTTGTTAATATGTTTTGCTAATATTTGAGTTTATTATATCCAGTTAAACCTCTTTCATGCTGCATCAGTGGTGCATCCAAATTTCAGCCAATATCAAGGACGTGTTATGAATTATCAGTTCAGGGAACCAGCAACAGTGGATAGTTTTTTGGGTGTATAGTTACAGAATATGGGTGTAAATCATAGTTTTTCTTGGGTGTATTTGTGAACTTTCTTGTGTTTGACATTTTACATACATATATGTATTTCAGAATCTGTTGTTTATGTTATAAATTATTGTTTTTTTTTATTATGGTATAGTGTTTAGGATTTAGAGTTTAGGGTTTAAGGGTTGATGGGTTTAAAGGCTTAGGGGCTTAGGGTTTAGGGTTTAGGATTTAGGATTTTAGGTGTTTAGGGATAAAGCATTAGGGGATAGAAGTCTGGTGTATATTTAACTTTCCTTGGGTGTAAGATGAGATCTTATGGGTGTAAAAATCAATAATTTGGGTGGTTTAGGGTTTAGGGTTTAGGGTTTAGGGTTTTAGGGTTTTAGGGTTTAGGGTTTTATGGTTTTAGGATTTTAGGGGTTTAGGAATAAAGCATCACGGGATAGAAGTCTGGTGTATATTTAACTTTTTTTGGGTGTAAAATGAGATCTTATGGGTGTAAAAATCAATGATTTGGGTATAGTAGGTTGGGTGGTTTAGGGTTTAGGTTTTTAGAGTTTAGTGTTTAGGGTTTAGGGTTTATGTTTTAGGGTTTAGGGTTTATGGTTTAGGATTTAGGGATTATGGTTTATAGTTTAGCATTTTAGGGTTTTAGGGTTTAAGGTTTATGGTTTTATGGTTTAGGGTTTAGGGTTTAGGGTTTTAGCATTTTAGGGTTTAGGGTTTTAGCATTTTAGGGTTTAGGGTTTAGGAGTTTAGGGTTAGGGGTTTAGGGTTTAGGGTTTTAGGGTTTAGGGTTTAGGGTTTAGGGTTTAGGTTTTTTGGGTTTAAGGTTTAAGGTTTTAGGGATAAATAATTAAGGGGGATAGTGTTTGGGTGTATAATCAACATTCTTTGGGTGTAAAATGCCAGGTTATGGATGTATATTTGGTTTGATGTTTTCCTTCATATTATAGTACCTGTAAATCAGACATTTTGAATACACCAGAAAGAGTTTAATTATGGAAAAAAATTTACTTATAATTGGATCAAATATATTTACAGCATGTGTTCAATTTCTTACAAGAGTATATAACAGTTACATTAATCAGTGTCAATATCATTAGAATCTATCTGACAAAATTGACTCAATAACAATGAGGATGGCCTGGACAGTCTTATTGCATCACTTCTCCTAATGGCTTCAGCTTTGTCTTGATTCATTTCATAGAATAGAATCCGGCAAGCATATTCTACTCTATAGTGGCCCACCTCGTCCTGAAGTTTAAAAGAATTTTCGTTTTAATCAACTATGTTAACTTAGTAAGGTAATATAGAGTTATTTAGTTTTTAAACATAATTACCTGGGTCCAGTTGTCCCACTCATACTTCCCCTTTTTAATGTTTTCGGGTTGAATTATCTCAAGCCACTTCATTACATATATAACACAGTCATAGCTGAAAAACAAGAAATAAATTAGCAAATTACATCTAGAAAATTTTAATTTTCAGATTAAAAGATTTATACCTTGTCTTTTGGCCTGAGATGTTAATGTATGGTGAACGAATTGTTTTATCGTCTTTCTTCAAAGGTGCCCCACCACCATATACTCTCGTTCTTGAAATTACATGTAAAACACAAAACAAATTAGTAATATATGAATAAATTTAATAAAGGAATATAAATAGATGAGCACAAATCTACACCTTATATTGAACAGAAATACACCCAAATATTCAAATACAGAACACAGAATCAACTTACAGCCAATAAATTTATGTTCTTTCTTTCACCGGCTGGACAAGTCGTGTGAAATGGGTCCAGTACAAAAGATTTTTTTTCCTTGTATCAGCCACCCATAACTACCAATGTTGTGAATGGCAAATAGGCGCAAAAATCTGAAGTATGTCCAGATTGATCAGTGTTTAATTTATTTGGCACATAAGTAAAGAATGGTAATAAGAAGTTTTAGAAATGAAAACTTACATAAGGATGCGATGCTAATTTTTTAAGGTCCAAGAATGGTATATGATGCGGTATTTATAACCCACACTTACTAACCGGCAAGTGCACCGGGTCGTACCAAGTAATACCTTACGTGAGTAAGGGTCGATCCCACGAGGATTGATGGATCAAGCAACAATGATTGATTGACTGGCTTAGTTAGGCAAGCAAAAATTGGTTTTGAGATGTTCAAAAGGTTTAAGTGTAAATTTAGAATATCAAAGACAGGCAAATAAATAAATTGGGAATAAAATATGGAGAAAACAGTTAAGGTTTCAGAGTTATCTATTTTTCAGATTAACTTTTATTACTAACTAATTTAATCATGCAAGATATAATTTCATGGCAAACTATATGTGACTAGACCCTAATTCCTTAGACCTTCCTAGTCTCCTCTAAAATTCATTAATTGCCAATTCCTTGGTCAATTAATTCTGATTAGAGGGTTATGATCAATTTCTAGTTTATATGCCAAAAGAATCCTAATTATCCACAAATAAAGGGATTATATGTCACGTATCCCATCAAATACAAACAATTAAAAATTCAGTATAATATGTTTCCAAGCTGTTGTTCAAGTAAAGAGCTTTTTCAAGTTTTACAAGAACTCAATTAGAATATGGGTCATACTTCCGTTCCACCCAATATTCATTAAATTAAGAGCGAAAACAATTATTGAAATATAAATCAAAACATGAATAAATTAGAAAGATCAAACGAATTAATCCATTACAAATAGACAGAGCTCCTAACCTTAACAATAAAAGATTAGTTGCTCATGGTTCAGAGAAGAAAAATAAGGATTCTGGTAACCATCTGGTACCTGCTAAATCTACAGAGTTTCTATTTATTTCTAATCCTAATAGGTTTATAAAAAACAAAAATTAAAAATAATATCTTTTCCTAAAAGATAAGATTTGAGTTTAAATTCGAATTAATTAACAGATCTTCAGTTGATGGGTGGGGACCACTTGATTTGTCCATTCGGCAGCTTTTAATATGTGTTTTCTGGGCTGAAAACTGGGTCAAAAACAGCCCAGAAATCGTAACCAGCGTTTTCTGAATAATTGCAGATCGCGCATGTGACGCGTCCGCGTCGTCCACACGCTTGTGTCATTTGTGCAGATTCCAGTCCACGCGTTCGCGTCAAGCACGTGATCGCGTCATTGCGATTTCTCCATTCCGCGCGGTCGCGTGAACCATGCGTCCGCGTCGGTCTTCGCTGGTCATCTCTTTAGTTTCTTCTTTTTCTCTGCAGAAACTTCATCAAATCCCTCCGAATGCTACCTAAAATAAATAAAATTGCACAAAACTCAAAATAGCATCCATAGTGGCTAAAATATAATTAATTCTAAATTAAACTCAACAATTTAGATGCAAATTCACTAGGAAAAGATAGACAAGATGCTCACGCATCACAACACCAAACTTAAACTGTTGCTTGTCCTCAAGCAACCAAAACTAATATAAGCTTATGATGTGAATTTGCATGAGAATGAGAGTTTGATTAAGCTCATGTCTCTTTTTATAGTGGGGTTTATAACTGCAATCCTGAATAGGTTTGGCATCTCACTCTCCTTTGAATCAAGAATGTTATTGTCATTCGAAATTAGAATCCGGATAATATTATGAATTCTCTGATCTTTATATTTTAGTTTAATCCTTGAACACAGCAAAATTTACTTTAATTTATTTTTCTTTGGTGCTTTGCACCTTTGAGCCTAGCCGTGACTTTAAATGTTTTGTCTCAAGCTTTACTTGACACAGAAACACCACAAGCACTTAACTGGGGAACTCTCTTTGAGTTCTGATTTTTCTTTTAATCACTCCCAGACAGTGGTGCTCAAAGCCTTTGGCATACTCTGTTAAACGCACTTGGTCTCGACTCTAAGTGTCTTGTCTTAAGGATTACTTGACACAATCACACCACAAGCATATGACTAGGAAAACAACTCTTTGAGCTTTTAATCATGTCCGACCTCCCTAGTCATTGATGCTCAGAGCCTTGGACCTTGCTTTTATTATTATTTATTTATTTATATAATGATTTTTTTCTTTTGCTGTTTCTTTTGCTTCAAGGATTAAATTTTTGTTTATTTCAAAGAAGTCATAATAATTCTCTAAATTCCTGTTCCTTATACATCAACATCCCTTGATTCAAATTCAAATATCCACTGTTCATATCATGCATTCAAAAATCACAGAAAATACCACCACATTTAAGTAAATAAGACTATTCTTAGAATTAAACTCAATTTCCATGCAATACATCACTTTCTTTTTTTCTTTTCTTTTTAGATTCAAGTTCAGTGAGGGATACATGAAACATCTTTTCAGCATTAAAGCAATTAAAAGAAAACTAATCCTATGATTCTAACTAATAAAAGATCATGCAACAAACAAAGCAAAATAGCAGAAAACTGGAACATAACGTAGAAGAAGAGGGGGATGAATAAAAATGAAAGGAACTCAACCACCTTAGTTATCATAGCGGTCGCTTTATTCTTCAGGTTGTTCTCCTCAATTAAGATGATTCGCCTCCCTTTTGTGCCAGAGTACCAATAAGCGCAACGTCCAACAACACCAAACTTAAAGGTTTGCTTGTCCTCAAGCAAATAAGAACTGAAAATAGAAGAGACAAATATTATGAGGAGAGAAAAATAAAAGTATAAAAGAATAAGGGAGAATTAGGATTGGGAGAGAGAGAGAAAGAAAACTGGGCGGCGCAAGCGACGCGGACGCGTGCAGCACGCGTACGCGTGGGTCACGAATGTTCTTAATGACGCGTTAGCGTCAGACACGCATCCACGTGCCCTGGGTTTTGTGTGATTCACGCGAAGCCAGACGCGCGCCCGCGCGACTTTCTGTTCGCATGGCTTGGGAACCAAAATTTCATACGACGCGTTCGCGTCATGCACGCGTCCGCGTCGATGGCTATATGTGCAATTGACGCGAACCGTCAGTCATGCGGCCGCGTGCTCTAACTTGTGCTTTTAGCACACTTCCTGTCCAAGCCAGCACAACTCTCTGCCCGATCACTCTTTTACGTTGAAATTGTAGGTCACGCATTCGCGTCGGGGACGCGCCTGCGTGAGTGGCGAAAATCACACACGACGCGACCGCGTGGAGTACGCGTTCGCGTGGGATCGTTAGTGCGAAAGGCATGAATCCAGCGCCACTCCCGCGCAACTTTCTATTCAATTTTTTTTTCACGCACACCCATCTGACGCGTCCGCGTCAGCGACGCTTGCGCGTCTGGTGCTCTTTTTTTTTGGTGTCCAGTTCCTGGAATAACATAGCTGCATGATCAGAAAATTAGTAAGAACTCAATAAAAATAAAATAAATAAGAAAACTACTACTACAAAAAATAAAAATAGCTAAGGATACGAAATTATCGGGTCGCCTCCCGATAAGCGCTTCTTTATCGTCACTAGCTTGACGGTCAGCTCCTCTAAGGAGGAGGATCATAGGGGCTCAGCTCTTCACCCCTTACTTTGAACTTCTTTCCTGTGTCTCCATAACGTAGCTCGATATGCTCCAGAGAGAGGATTCTGATTACTGTATAAACCCATGCTGGATTGCTGGTTAACACCACCTTCATTCCTGGAGAGAAACCTTCGGTGAGGATCTTTTTGTTTCTCCATCCTCTGGGTACTTTCTTCTTTTTGGGAACTTACTCCTTGGTAGATGATGCATTCCCAACACCAAACTTAGGTTTGATGTCAGGAGGAATTTTATTGATTGTTTCCAAGGGAGGTTTGAGCTGCAAATTCTGTTGTGTATCATCAGGGGGTTTTTGAAGGTTTGGATCAATAAGCTCAGCCTACATGCACCTCTCTTCTTCACCTATTAGATGTATATCTTTGAAGATATGAAAGACCAGTTGCTCATTATGCACTCTAAGCACTAATTCACCCACTTCTACATCAATCAGAGCTCTTCCAGTGGCTAGGAACAGTCTTCCTAGAAGTATAGAGGCATTCTCATCCTCCCCCGTGTCAAGAATCACAAAGTCTGCTGGGAGGAAGAATTTACCCACTTTAACCAAGATATTTTCCACTAATCCGTATGCAGGCTTCATAAATTTGTCTGCCATCTGCAATGCTATCTTTGTGGGTTGTGCCTCTTGAATTTGCAGCTTCTTCATCACAGATAAGGGCATTAGATTTATGCTTGCCCCCAGATCACATAGGGCTTTCTCAAAGGTTGTGCTCACAATGGTGCATGGAATTTGAAAGCTCCCTAGATCTGGCATCTTCCTTGGCAAGTTATTCTGAATGACTGCACTACATTCCTTAGTCAGGACTACTGTCTCATCTCCCTTTAAACGCTTTTTCTTTGACAATAGTTCCTTCATGAACTTGGCATAGAGAGGCATTTGTTCCAAAACCTCAGCAAAAGGAATATTGATTTGTAACTTTTTGAAGATTTCCAAGAACTTTGAGAACTGCTTGTCCTTGGTCTCCTTTTGAAGTCTCTGAGGATATGGCATCTTAGGTTTGTACTCAGGAGCCTTTGGCAATGTAGGATAAGTGTCAAGAGAGTCTGGGAATGGGTTGTCTGCACGCTTTGGAGGGTCGTGCTCTACTTCTTCCTTCTTCTCTTCCAGAGCTTCCTTTTCAACTAGCTCTTCATTGGCCTTGGTCTCAGAGCCAGCTACTTTACCACTTCTCAATTGAATAACCTTGCAATCATCTCCTGGGTTCACCACCGTATCACTTTGAAATGTACTTGCAGACCTCTCAAGTATTTGCTTGCTTAGTTGACCCACTAGTACTTCTAAATTTTTAATGGAAGCTCTGGTTTCCTGCATAACTTGTGCTTCTTCACTTGCCACTTGTCCACTTATCACAGTGATAGCCTTACATTCCTCTCTTGGATTTGAAATTGTGTTACTAGGAAGGCTATTAGTGGTCCTCTGATCAATTTCATTAATTCTGTTGGCTATTTGACCCATTTAAATCTCCAGGTTCTTTATGGATGCTCTGGTTTCCTGTCTAAAACCTGTCAATATTGCTTCCAAATCATTATTCTGTTGGAAACTGCCCTGAGAATTATTGTTGAAGTTTTGAGGTCTCTGAGGTTGATCCCTCCATCCAAAATTTGGGTGATTTCTCCATCCCTGGTTGTATGTCTTAGAATATGGGTCATTGTTGGGATTCCTAGGACCACTCCCCATGTAATTCACCTGTTCAAAAGAAGGTTGAGCATAATCATAATTATCATTTTGCACAAAATTACCTGCCATGTCATAGGAGACTTCTTGTGACGGATTTTGGGTGTTGATAGCTGAGACTTGTATGCCACCCATCTGTTGAGTAAGTAGATTTATTTGCTGAGACATCAGCTTGTTCTGAGCAAGAAGAGAATTAATAGCATCTACTTCCAACACGCCTCTCTTCTGAGGGGTTTCAGAGTTCACAGGATTTCTGTTAGAGGAGTATAAATATTGGTTGCTAGCAACCAATTCAATAAGCTCAATAGTCTCCTCTGGTGTCTTCTTCTTGTGCAATGAACCTCCTGCAGAATTATCTAAGCACATTTTAGACATTTCACCCAAGCCTTCATAAAATATGTCTATTTGTGTCCATTTGGAGAACATGTCTGGAGGGCATTGCCTAGTCAGTAGCTTGTATCTCTCCCAAGCTTCATACAGAGTCTCACCATCCTTCTGTCTGAAGGTCTGAACCTCCATCCTAAGCTTAGTCAGCTTCTTTGGTGGGAAAAATTTTGTAAGAAACTCAGTAACCACCTTGTTTCAAGTATCCAAACTGTCCTTGGGTTGAGAATCTAGCCATAGTTTTGCTCCATCCCTCAGAGCAAACGGGAAGAGCATTAGTTTGTACACATCTGGGTTCACTCTGTTTGTCTTCACAGTATCACAAATCTGCAGAAAACTTGAAATGAATTGATTTGGGTCTTCGTGGGAAAGACCATGATACTGGCAGTTTTGTTGCACCAGGGTGACCAGTTGAGGTTTCAACTCAAAGTTGTTCGCAGTAATAGGAGGCACCACAATGCTCTTTCCATACAGATCTGCAGTAGGAGAAGAGTAGGAGCCAAGCAATCTCCTTTGTTGCTCATTCCCATTCGGGTTTGCCACATTGGGATTATCAGCATTGTTAGCATTCATAGTGGATTCTGCAGCCTTGTACAATTTTGCCTGTTGTAAACGTCGCCTGAAAGTTCTTTCAGGTTTAGGATCAAAGTCTAAGAGATGTTCTTCGTCTCTGTTCCTGCGCATAAACAACAAGAAAACAAAAAAAAGAATGGGAATCTCTACGTCAGAGTGCAAAGAATTCCCAGTGAGGTAACCTGTGTAAAGAGATAAAAATATTGAATAAAATAAATAGAAGAAAAATAATAAATAAACAACAATTTTTTTTTTTGTAAAATTAAAATTAAAATGCCTAATCTAAACAATCAAACAACTAATAGTTGTTTCACTATCAATCCCCAGCAACGGTACCAAAAACTTGATGCGGTATTTATAACCCACACTTACTAACCGGTAAGTGCACCGGGTCTTACCAAGTAATACCTTATGTGAGTAAGGGTCGATCCCACGAGGATTGATGGATCAAGCAACAATGATTGATTGATTGGCTTAGTTAGGCCAGCAGAAATTGGTTTTGAGATGTTCAAAAGGTTTAAGTGTAAATTCAGAATATCAAAGACAGACAGATAAATAAATTGGGAATAAAATATGGAGAAAACAGTTAAGGTTTCAGAGTTATCTATTTTTCAGATTAACTTTTATTACTAACTAATTTAATCATGAAAGATATAATTTCATGGCAAACTATATGTGACTAGACCTTAATTCCTTAGACCTTCCTAGTCTCTTCTAAAATTCATTAACTGCCAATTCCTTGGTCAATTAATTCCAATTAGGGGGTGATGATCAATTTCTAGTTTATATGCCAAAAGAATCCTAATTATCCACAAATAAAGGGATTATATGTCACGTATCCCATTAGATACAAACAATTAAAAATTCAGTATAATATGTTTCCAAGCTGTTGTTCAAGTAAAGAGCTTTTCCAAGTTTTACAAGAACTCAATTAGAACATGGGTCATACTTCCGTTCCACCCAATATTCATTAAATTAAGAGCAAAAATAATTATTGAAATATAAATCAAAACATGAATAAATTAGAAAGATCAAATGAATTAATCCATTACAAATAGACAGAGCTCCTAACCTTAACAATGAAAGATTAGTTGCTCATGGTTCAGAGAAGAAAAATAAGGATTCTGGTACCTGTCTAAATGTACAGAGTTTCTATTTATTACTAATCCTAATAGGTATAAAAAAAACAAAAATTAAAAATAATATATTTTCCTAAAAGATAATATTTGAGTTTAAATTCGAATTAATTAACAGATCTTCGGTTGATGGGTGGGGACCACTTTATTTGTCCATGTTGCAGCTTCTAATATGTGTTTTCTGGGCTGGAAACTGGGTCAAAAACAGCCCAGAAATCGTAACCAGCATTTTCTGAATAATTACAGATCGCACATGTAACGCGTCCGCATCGTCCACGCGCTCGCGTCATTTGTGCAGATTCCCGTCCACGCGTTCGCGTCAAGCACGCGATCGCGTCATTGTGATTTCTCCATTCCGCACGGTCGCGTGAGCCATGCGTCCGCGTCGGTCTTCGCTAGTCATCTCTTAGGTTTCTTCTTTTTCTCTGCAGAAACTTCATCAAATCCCTCCGAATGCTACATAAAATAAATAAAATTGCACAAAACTCAAAATAGCATCCATAGTGGCTAAAATATAATTAATTCTAAATTAAACTCAACAATTTAGATGCAAATTCAATAGGAAAAGATAGACAAGATGCTCACGCATCAGTATAAACATTGGGTAGTCCTCTACCCTGAATGGCCTATTGGTTTTAGGATTTATGAATACCCCTTCTGGATGATTTGCAATGGCCATATTCTTCAACAATTGTGAAATACCAAATGAATACACCCAAACGTATATAGAAAATACACCAAAATGAATCCAAAAAATACACCCAAACGAATGCAGAAAATACACCCAAACGAATGTAAAAAAATAACCCCAAATGAATTCAGAAAATACACCCAAACGAATGCAGAAAATACCCCGAAATGAATTCAAAAAATACACCCAAGATTTGTTGAAGTAGAACTTACCACAATATCAGGGGGGAGACAGTATATTTCTTCCTGAAACTTTTTAATCTTTTGCTGGTTAAGGATGAGGCACATGGCAGAGACAATCTAAAAATAAAAGCCCAAATCAGTTTTACCTAAATCAAAATTGTAGTTACTTTTCATGATAAAATCATTAATGTTATTCTAATATTACATCAGCTTCTATATGTGTTTCAACTTTGAGAGATGCGAAGTGGAGTTTTGACAAAATATATTTATCTTGGGCAATTAGTGTGCACACGTTGTCAAACTCATTAGTACTTCCATCTGCGTATGTTTTGACACGTGTGGCCTAGATGTAGCATTTCTCTTTCATATCAGCAGTCATTTCATTTGTCCTCGTAGAAGTTTCAAAATTTTCAAAACTTTGTTCACCACTTTGCTTATGAATAGGTGGAGTTTTACCTTCTGTTTTCACCCCACTGCCTGCAATTTTTTCCACCAGCTCCCATAACTACTTTATTAATTTTGGCATTTCAGGAGTTTTCGCCCTCTCCCCCTTTTGCGTTGTTGTACCCTCTTGCGTTGCCGCCTCTTCTTGGCTTGAATCAATCAAGCCGAGGATGAATGATGACATCAGACCTTCTTTAGGAATGTACGATGATGTTCGTGCCATCATCATAAGTGCAGCAGCATCATCTTCTAAGGCTAAATTACTGCGTGATGAGATATAACATACTGTAAGAGTAAGAATAGATGAATGATATTGAAAACAAAATTTTAATCTGCTGAACTTACACTTTAAATGGAGCTGGTGGAAGCGGGGGTGTGCTTTCTTCAGTTGTTGTCGGTGGTTCTGGAGTGCTGCAGGGTTATAGAACAAATACAACCCTAGATTACAGAAAATACAAAAAATACACCCAAACAAATACAGACAACACACCCAAGTGAATACAGAAAAAACAAAAAATACAGACAATACACCCAAACGAATACAGAAAATACACCCAAACGAAAACAAAAAATACACCCAAATGAAAACAGAATATACATCCAAACAAAAAACAAATACACCCCAAGATTATTCCTTACCTTTTTGTAGTTTCTTCATTAATTTCTGGCACAGGGGTTGGCTCAATTTCTGGCACAGTGGTTGTTTGGGATAGTGGTAAACAAATTTGAATCAGAACTCTAAACAAGAAGAAAAATAAAAGGTTAACAAAGCCCGCGAAAGTAAAATGGTTATAAGGTTGAAATTTTCTTGAGAAACTCACATTGAAAGCGTTTCGGTTTGTGCCTGTGTCTCCACCCGCACAACCATTATGTTCTCTTCAGCTGGCTCGTTGGCTGACTCTTCAGCTAGACTCATCCTGAAATACACCTGAAGCATTCAAAAGAAAGACAGGCTTTGTTTTTTTGAGAACTTACATAGTTCCAATTTTGGCTTTTTTTCTGCCTTTTTTTTCTTGAATAAAACATTAAAGGGCCTTTTTTCTAAAAAAAATATGTACAGAATTAGAAGCAGAAGTTAATAAAAGATAAAAGCAATCGGTATTAGAAACAGATATTACATGCTCTCCGCCGGTTTATTTACGCTACTTTGATCTGTGTGTCCTTGAGACAAAGGATCATCACTTCCTAAGTTTACGTCCGGTATTCTAAACATAGAGTAGATATTATTCAGTAAAAAGACCATACTGTTAAAGCAGGATCACAAGATTTTAACAATAACGGTTCTTACGTTTCAGATGAGATATAGTGACCTTCTGTCGATCGTATGTTAGCTTCCTTCTCCCTGGCAAACCAGAAACAATTATTAGCAAAGGAAACACCTTAAAATTGGAAAAATACACCCCAACAAGACATGCCCCTGTGTAGCAAATTTTTCATTGTTTAAGATTTCTTCTAATTCTTGAGTTTCAATTTCAGATCTGACAGTACAGGCATAAAAGAACATGTTAACAAATATAATTTTGATGATAAACGGTAATATAGGTTACAAAGTACTCTACCCATGATAGTATTCAGCTTGTTCAGGAGATGAATCCTCAACAACGACTTTTTTCTTTTTTGATTATGTCCTGGGAGAAAAAATAAGTATGAATTAGAAACAAAAAATAAGATTGATCAGAAAATACTATCTAAAGAATTGCTTACTTTTGGGGTGTTCTCTTAGTCTTTTTCTTTGTTTTTTGCTTCTCTACCGGTGATGATTCTTCGCTTCTGAAAGTTAATAACAGATGCTCTGTTAATACATGAAATTTGATAATAAACCAAAAGGAAAGCAATAATAATTTCAAAATATTACTCATCATTCGATTCAGATTCTGAATCAGAATCCTCTTGAATCTTCTTTCTTTTTTTGGACTCCATTCTGGAAGGCAAACAATCATTATTTAAAAATATACTAAAAGGGACAAAATAACCCAAATGAATGCACAAAATACACCCAAATGAATGCACAATATACACCCAGCTGAATAAACAAAATACACCCAACTATGTTACTTACTTTTTGGCTTTTTGGGTGGGTTGTTTCCTTGTTTGATCCTCTGAGTCTTCTTCAGTCTCAGACTCAGAGGTAGAATGGTCTTCACTTTCAGTTGTTTCACGCTCAGATGATGATGATGAACTTGCCTTCCTTTTTTTGTTTTTTTGGTTTTTTCTTTTTTTTTTCTTCTTTCTTTATTTGTTTTATTTTCTCCTTTGTTTCCGCCATCTTTATAATTCCCTGAAACATTAGAAATGTTAGACAACAGCATTCAGGTAAATAAAATACACCCAAGATATTTTGTTCACTTACCATATTTTCCTCCATTTCTGTCCTCATTCTTTCAACTAACTGCTCTCTAGTCCAGTTGGCAATCCAGGGTTTTGGAGGTCTTTCTTCCCCCTTCTTGTCTTTATTTTTTAATAGATGGAAGTAAACTATCATCAGGGTAAACAGGCAGCCGTCAATTGTCTTTTTCTTTTTCAGGGTAAACTATCATATACACCTATGTTTGTAACGAGTTACCTGACGCGTTGATGCCAAGCGCAGCCCCTATTGTTTTTTGTCTTACTTTAAACGAATCGTAGCCGGTTTCGAGTTTTCTCCTAATTTAAACGAGTTAGCCAACTCCTTTAATATTTGGTGATGCACCCTTAGCGGCGGGATGTGCATCAAGCCACCAAATCCCAAATCCCTAACAATTTCTTTCTTTTCCTCGCTCATATTTCTGAATTTCTCACTCAACAGATGGGTTGCACACTTTAGGTCCTTGGTTTACTGTAAACAAAGCAAAATTAGAGTTAGATATATTTCTATTATGAAAAACTGATTTGATCGAAGACATATATTTGTTCTTACATTTTTTCCAGCTTGGTTTTTTCCTTCCATTTTTACTGCAATGAAAAATACACCTATAGATATCAGTCAGATACACCCATAGATCAACCACATACACGCAAACTGATTTCATAAGTATTTAATGAGATCAGTTCAAAATGTTGTTCAATTGATTCAAACATCGATAAATATACAAGCTCAAGCAATATTACAATGTCAAGCAATATACACCCAAGGACAAGCAGTATTAGAACATTTGCAACAGTTGACTATATTAAATTATATGAGTTTAGAAATATACACCCAACAAATTATGCCATATACACCCAACACATTACGCCATATACACCCAACAAATTACTCAATATACACACAAAAATCAGTTAGGAGAAGAACTAGAACAAGAAGAATAGTAAAAGCTAGAACAAGATGAACGGTAAAAACTTAGATGAGGCACATACACCCAAACCGATTTTATAAGTATTTAATTAGATCAGTTCAAAATTATGTTCAATTCACTGAAACATGGATAAATATACAAGGCCTAGCAATATTACAATGTCAAGCAATATACACCCAAGGACAAGCAATATTAGAACAGTTGCAACAGTTGATTATATTACATGATATGAGTTCAGGAATATACACCCAACAAATTACGCTATATACACCCAACAATCAACCATATGCACCCAACACATTATGCCATATACGCCCAACAATCAACCATATACTCCCATACAAATTACTCCATATACACCCAAGATATTAAGTAATATACAACGAAAAATCAGTTATGAGAAGAACTAGAACAAGAAGAACAGTAAAATCTAGAACCACTTTGAAGAATAGTAAAATCTAGAGGAACTTACAAGAAGAGTAAAACCTAGAATAACAAGAACATTAAAAAAGTGATATGAGATTTAGAACAAGAAGATCAGTAAAACCTAGAAGAACATAGAAGAACAGTAAAACCTAGTTCTTCGATTTCGAAATCAGAAACAGAAATGTGAAAAATGTACAAGATGAGTAAAACAGTAACGTAGCTTGAATAATATTTTGTTGATGGTTTCTGCTAATAGTTGTGATGTGTTCGAATGTCTCTTCAATTTAGAATGTTGCTCGAAACTTGAGGATTTGTGTTATCTTTGAAGGAGAAGAGGAAGAGTGAGGCATAACGAGTGATTTTTTCGAAGCGTGACCGTTTGAGTGACATGCGTGGAATTGACGCTCCATTCAAAAGGAGGGAGTGTGTGGATTAAACCTGGGTTTGGCCAACTTATAAGGGTTATATGCGTTATTTGCATGTATGTGTAGCAGGGCCTATTTTTATTATCTAATAGAATGAATACAACCTCAATCATTTTAAATTGATTCCTTCGAAGTGAGGTAAATTTAATGTGTGTTTGAATTACAGTTTACAAACGGGAGTTTGTATAAAATTAATTTTGATGAAAAGTAAGTTTGGGTTAACGTGATTTATGTTTGGCAATTTTTATATCAAAATTGATTGTAGTAAAATAAATATTGTTTGGATTATACTACTCAAAATCACTTTTAGATAAAAATTACTAAAAGAGATATTAATTTAAATAATTTTTTATATATATGCAAAATCAGAACACTAATAAAAATAATATTAAAAATATTTATCATATAAATAAAATAAATACAATAAAAAAATAAAAATATGAAAGAGAGTACTATAAATTGTATAATGTCAAACAAAAAAATATTTTATAATTTTTCTAGTATTGTTAGTACTCTTTAATTTAGTATTATTTTGGACTATAAATTTTTGTTATTTATGACTTTATTGTTACATGTAATTAATTTTTTATTTATTTTGTTCTTTTTTATAGGATCATAATTTATATTATACAAAATTTTGATAAATAACATAGTATATAATAATTACAATTACAAATTTTATAAAGTCAAGAATAAAAAATAAAAAAATTAATATAAAAAAATAGAGTACATCAAAGAATAGAAAAAAATCATACAGATAAAAATAATAAAAATTTCATAAAATCAACTACATATATCATATGAACAGAAAAATACAATAAAAAGTAAATAAAATTCGTATGAATAAAATCAAATAAAAAAATAAAAAATTTTCATATACAACATAAATACAATGCAATGCAATACAGTAAAGGATAAAAAAAAGAATTTATATGAAAAAAAATAATAAAAATACCATAAAAAAGTCATCAACATTTGTTATATAAATAAAAAAACTACAGTAAAATAAATAAAAAATATATGAACAAAGCCAAACAAAAATAAAAAAGATTTCATAAAAAATACACATATAAAAAATAGTATGATAAATGATAAAAAACTCATAAAAACATAACATGAGAAATTAAAATATTATACAAATAATATAAAAATATTTATCATATTAATAAAAATATAATAAAAAATATAAATACAATAAAAGATATAAAAATTAAAATATGAAAATGAATACAAAAAATAATAAAAAAATTTAGAATATTTAATTTGTTAGTGATTAAAATAAATCTAGACTATTTTAATAAAAAAAATTAGAACGAATAACTATAAAAAGTAAGAAGAATTACAAAAAATTACTATAAAGATAATAGTTATTTTCAACAAACTCAAATATGCTTCTGTTCTCCCAATATATTTGTTAAACACACCCCTAATAACATGAACATTTCATTAAGCTGCCTTATTTTATTGTTGAATACGGTGCAATGCTTGTTGTTCAGTTATCTTGACTAAACTTTGGACATATCGGCATACCATGACTCCATGAGCACACTGCCCTCAACACGATCCATCTCCATTTCAAATTAAGAAGTCCAAAGAGAAGTGTTCATAATTGATATTTTTGTGTTGAGTTTCAATAGTTACTTTCTAATTTATGGTTGTTGAAGGAGCTTAAGAATAGGATGCATTAAATATTAAAAATATTATGTAAACACAAAAAATTAATTATTATATATTGTATATAAATATATATGTAATTTAATTTATTATTAATATATAATTTATATGAATAATTAATTTAATGGTTGGTTTTGAGTATATATTTAGTATAATTGTTAAATATTAACACAATTATTTAGAATGCTTAATATATTTTGAAGAGGCATACAATTACAAGACACTAAAAAATTGGTAATTTATACTTGGGAACGAGCAGAGATATTAAGATCTCTTATAGTTTGTTAAGAAAGCATACATATTATCTTCTTTTATGAAGTGCAGACCTTTAAATACATTTAAATATTATTACGTATCAGTGTATTTATTTTTATTTTAAATATATATTTTTAAAATAAATTTAAAAATAATATGTATTATTATTTATTAAAATAAAAATATTTTAAATACTTTATATAATTTATAAGAAGATATTAAAGACAGTTAAAAAAATTTATATTTTATATATCAGTCATATTACATATTCAAGTCTTTTTAGCAACTAAATTCAACCAAGTTGGTCCAATCCTAACAAAAATCAATTTCATCAGTGAGAACGTGAATACATGCTCTACGTGTTTCTCCTCCTTATTGTTTTTCTTCGCGTTCCTTGTTCTTCTTCACGTGTTTCCTTTTCATTGTCGTTCTTTTATTGCTATTGTTGCTACGTTTTTCCTTTTCCTCCTTCTCTTTTTAGTGATTTTGCAGCATTATATGTTTTTTTCAATTAATGAATTAGAATTAGAATATATTTTCTAAGCAGGAGCAAGAGTCGTACAAACGAGGGGCCATCAATGGAATGAGTAGCATAGATGTGGCAAACCAACCCCAACTTGGATAACCATAAATGGAATCCCTCTCTCCCTTTCTTTGTAGGCATATCTGTTCCAACTTCTTCATCCTCGTTTTAGGTTAACGAAATTCGGAATATGTCTACCAAATGAGAAAGACAACCCCCATTTTCAGCCTTCATTGCAACTGCATCTATCCCAACAAACCAAAACCGGTGGGAAGAAAAAATAAAGATCGAAACCATCTCCAAAAAACATTGAAACTTGATTCTTAATTCTTAATTATTCCGATATTCCCATGATGATGTCGGGGCAATATTCTTTCTCCCTCAAACAATAACCCCTCCATCTAAGATGGATGATGATAAAGAAAAAAGATTCATAATAGCGTCACATATCATTTGATAGCTAGATCTGTTCTTCACGTTCTTGCATGACACAAATGCCTGGAGATTCTGATCCTGATTCCGGGCGCGCATTCATATGGCTCATCACTTGCATTTTATTCATCTCAATATTGGCAGGAGGAGGATGCCTTTTGGCCTACATAGTCCTTCCTGAGTCGCAAACATCGCC
Source organism: Arachis duranensis (assembly GCF_000817695.3). Classification (NCBI taxonomy): domain Eukaryota; kingdom Viridiplantae; phylum Streptophyta; class Magnoliopsida; order Fabales; family Fabaceae; genus Arachis; species Arachis duranensis. Next base: position 111,890,199 of record NC_029774.3, on the reverse strand, counting down.
GTTGATTCCCATACTTGGGGTGACATTGGTGTGTCTACCATGGGCCTTTTGGTTCTTGACATGCTTATACAGAATCTTCTCAAGGTGGTGTTGTGGAGATAGAGATGTCCCTGCTAATTATAATTATGGCGGACGAGGATTCGCTGCTTCTGCCTCAAATACGCGTAGGAATGCAGACTTGGAGGTTGCATCTCAATCAGGCAAAGGTAGCCACTTGAATAGGGCATCCTCTGTTGCTTCAAATGAGAGTGAAGCTGCACTTGCAAGTTCAATGGCCTCTTGATTGTTACCCTTGGAACCATTCCCTCTTGTGAATACTGGTTTGTTAGAATATGGACGAAGGATATATGTGAAATGATGTCATATATATACATATTCCGTGACCATGATAGAATATAGACATTCATACCTTTCTCTGTAACTCATATTTTCTGATCAGCTTTTTTAGGATACATTTGATGTGGGTTTGTAAACTATAGACCTTGAAATATACCTTTTTCTCTGTATTACATGTCTTATTGGCTTCGCATTTTGTAGTTTTTCTTTTCTTATTTGGACTCTGTATATTAATCTGTACAACATCTTGCCACAAGTAGTTAAGATTGTTTCCTTTATTTATTTATTTATTTTTTTATTTTTCTTACTTCTTTCTCGTTGAATTGAGAAGGAAGGAAAAGCGGCCCCGAGGGGGATTGAACTACGGGCTAATATAAATTTTAAAAAATAAATAATCGTATTTATTTTTTAAATTAATATTTTAACAAGTTTGATGGATGATTTATTTAGAGGTAAGTATTATTTTGGTCCTCACGTTGAGGGTCGGAATCGTACTCGTCCTTGGTGTATATTTTGATTTAAAATCATCCTTAACGTGTTTTTTTGTATAAAAATCGTCTTTTTAATTTTTTTAGAAAAAAATGCCCGCCACTACCATCAGCACCTTTACCTCCATCACCACCAGCACCTTTACTCCCACCACCACCACCACCACCAGTACCTTTACCTTCACCACCCAGAAAAATAACATCAATAAAATCAACACAAATTCAACAAATTCAAAAATAAAAAATTCAACAAATCAACCCAAATTCAACAAATTCAACAACCAAATCAAAATTAGAAGCAGAGGCAGTCACAAATGCAGAAGTAGAGGCAGTCATAGAATCAGAAACAGAAACTCAAGTAGAAACAGATGCAGAAGAAGAAGATGCTGATGCAGAAGTTGAAGCTGCAGAAGCAGATGCAGCAGAAGAAAAAGCAGAAGAAGCAGAAGAAGAAGCAGAAAAAGCAGATGCAAAACCACCGGCGCTTGGCCACCCCTCCCCAGCGGCGGCGACGGAGCGTCCAGGGATCAGCGACACACTCCACCCTCGGATCCCACTCTCTCCTCGGCCAGGGTGAGCCTCGGATCCCTCTCTCTCTCCTTCGCGCGCCACCCTCTTCGCGTCGTGCTCCTCTTCCCGGCGACGGTCCTCCCTTCCACTGGTGCTCCCTCTCTCTTTCCCCTCTTCTCTTCTCTCCCGTTGCAGCCCTCTCCTTTCTTCTTTCTTCCGGCGACGGCGACGGCAGCTCCAAGCTTCGCCGGCGCCGTCCCCTCTCCCTTAAAATTTTTTTAAAAAAAAGACGATTTTAATACAAAATACACGTTAAAGATGATTTTAAATCAAAATATACACCAGGGACGGGTTCGATTCCGACCCTCAACGTGAAAGACCAAACTAATACTTATCCCATTTATTTATTTGAGGGCAAGTATTTAGAAAATACTTCTCTAGTTCTCTTTTAATTGTTTATTTATTATTTTTACAGTATAGACTAAATTTTTAGTAGGTTTTTGTATTCACAATTTTTACCATTTTAGTTCTTAGATTTAAAATTCTATATTGATTTTCCAGATCTAATTTCAAACACCATATTGGTCACTCAACGCTGAGCTTAATTCGAACTTGTTTAGCTTTTATAACTAAACAGCATTTTTTGTTTTAGCTCTTAAATAAAGAAAAAATGTCGTTTTAGAAAATGAAGAGAAATATAATAATTTCTACATCATATAAATTCTTTTTAAAGCGCCAAAACTAAATGACGTTGTTTAACAATATGTGATAGCCAATTTAGTATTTAGTTCGTTGATTTGGTACTAGAAAGTATTCAGGGACTAATATATAATCTTGAGAACCAGTATAGGTAATTTTAAATTTGAAACTGAAATAATAAAAATTGTAAATCTAAGGAACCACTTTGGGAATTTAGTCTATTAATTTCGTAAAGAAAAAATATAGAAAAAAATAAGAATAGTAAACAATATGAATAATAGATTAAAAAAGGAAAAATAGAATTAAAATCATAAATCAGATGAATAATTAATTATTAATAATTTCATATTTTAAAATTTAAAAAATAAGGACTTCAAATTAAACCAAATCACAAACGGTGCCGTTACGCCCAATATCACGCTAACCTCCCTTCTCCATTGTGAAGTCTGGTACGCCGCCCAGCCTCTCCGTGAACATCTGATCGTGTCACACCAGCTCTGGATAGCCTTCTTCGTGCTGCCCACTCGCCCCCGCGTAGCCTTCAGTCGACGTCGTCCAGCCTCTCCGCGAACGTCCGATCGCGCCGCACCACCCCCGGACAGCTTCTTTCGCGCTGCCCACCCGCCGCCCGCCGTGCAACCTCCCCTGTAGCCCACTGCGTTCACCATCCCAACGTCACCATTCGTGACAGATTCGAGCAACATACAAGGACAGATGCCGCTGCATTTTCATATGTGCATCACCGCTCACATGCATGTAAATGGAGTCCGATTTGGTTGAACCGTTTTGTAATGTCCCATCTTCACGCACGTAAATGTGTTGGATATTCGATTCACTAGATATGTAGATGGTTATTTTAATTTTTAATTGGATGGTATTTTGTTCGATTTATTTTAAGTATATACAATTAACAAATGATGAATGATCATTTTACTAGATGGTCGGATAATTATTTAATAATTACGTAAATAGTTTGTCTGATGACGATCCTACGACGGTGATGGAGGAGGAGACTAAAGGGTGGATAATGATGACCGATAAAAAAACTTCTAACATCGAAAAAATGGGATGATTGATGAGGATAAACGATTTGAGGAAAAGAGGGTGTTTGATTGAATTCTATTGATAAATTAAGATTAAAATGATTAATTTTTTGAAATAACTGTTTGAATTTTTTATTTAAATAACTTAAATTTTTTTTTCTTCTCTATATTAAGTCAAATTTAAAATTTAAAATCTATTGTGCACGTCCTTTATATTCCTCGCTAGCGGAATTGGTATGTAAATAAGCATTGGATATGGATTCCGAACGTTAATGACAAATTCAAAATATACGAAACACAGCGGGAAAGAAGGGAATGACACTGGCATTGATGGGATATAAACACACAAGAGTTGAAAGCAAGAGCCTTCAGTTTTGAAAGAAGACTAGAACTCTAGAAGAGAGAAATGGAAAGGAGCGTTAGCAGAACCCACAAGAAGCCGATGAGCCTTAACGACTCTCATTATCGCTTCCTTCAAGACCTCTCCGCTCATCCTAAATCCAAACCCTCTCCCTCTCCCTCTGCCTCCGGTACTCTCTCTCTCTCTCTCTCTCTCTCTGTGTTGCCTCTCACCATTTTCCATTTCCCCCAGAAGAGAAGGAGCACGATGAAACTCCCATTCAATCAGATGATCATACTATTCCCCGATTCTCTGCTATCACCGACTTCGATTCTCCTATCGGTATCTTCTATTTCTCTCTCTCTCTCTCTCTCTCTCTCTCTCTCTCTCTCTCTCGATACACCAGCTTGACCTAACTTCCATTATTAGGGCCTGACTCGGAGGAGAAACCCTCTTCCATCGAGGTCAAACCTCCGCGCTCTTCTCCGAAGGAAATTTCACAGGCTTCATTGGGGACAACGCGTAGTAAGTGCTCTACAATAACCACAATCATTTTCATCAAAGTTCCTCATCATTTTCATATGTTCGTTCTTTTTTATGCGGAGTTTCAGATGACGAGAAGAAGACCAAGCTGAAGTTGCAGGGTCGTCGCCGCCTCTGCAAAGTTGCGACTTCAGACGATTGTGATAAGGAGGCAGCGGTTGATGAATCCAGGTTCGATGAGCTCATCGAGCTTGATTCGCCACTTCCGGCACCCAAAAACGTGATCCAGATTGACGATAGTGTCGGTAAGAACGACATTAGGGATATTTTGAATGAGTTGAATTCAAAGTTCGAGTTGCTGTCAGTTGAGAGGAAGCGAGAGACGAAGCAGGTGAAACCGATTGAGGGTTCTTCAGCTTTGTTTAGAGGAAAGGAAACTTATGAGGATGATGAGGTCGTAGAGTTCGGGAGTGCGGGGTCTTCATTCTCTCCACAGCAGGATCCGAGTAACGACCAGTCACAGGGTGCCAAGTATGCTGTTGGTGATGCCGGAATTGAGTATGTGGAAGATGATGACTCTCCTGCCAAGTTTGCTGGTGGTGATGGTGGAATTGAGTATGTGCAAGATGATGACTCAGATGATTCTGTTGAAGAATTGGTTAATTTTGAGCCAAAGGGTGATGGCTCCATCACTCTGCCAGGCCCCAAATATACTTTTAAGTTGCCCTCTAAAATTGCGAAAATGTTGTATCCACATCAGAGGGATGGATTGAAGTGGCTCTGGTCTTTGCATTGTTTGGGTAAAGGTGGAATCTTGGGAGATGACATGGGTTTGGGGAAAACAATGCAGGTAAGGAAATTAAGAGCATGATGATGCATACCTTTTATATTTTGCTATAGCTGGTGCTCTGGCATGTAATTTACCAACGTTTGCTTCTTACAGATGTGTGGCTATCTTGCTGGACTCTTTCATTCTCGAATTATTAAAAGGGCATTGATTGTGGCCCCAAAAACCTTGTTGCCCCATTGGATCAAGGAATTATCCGCTGTTGGTCTTTCTGAAAAGACGAGAGAGTGAGGCTTCCTGACTTATTTGGTTGAATAATTTATCTAATATTATAAGTTAAACCCTTTTTCCGATACAAAGAACCATCATGAACTTGTGCTTTTCTGCAGATATTTTGGAACTAATACAAAAGCCAGAGAATATGAACTTCAGTACATACTTCAGGTTCTAATTCTTTTTTGTGTTATTCTTAGTTTAAATTAAAGTGAGAAATGAAATATCTTGATGTTGTGTTCTTGCTTTACCCTTAAAAAAGATAGGAGGTTATACAAGTCAGCTGAAGACTTGGAATGGAGGCTTTTTGTGGTCAGCTGGTAGCTGGCGGCAGTTGCCAATTTATTTCAGAATGTACTTGTATAAATTTAGTTCAGTGTTGACTCTCAATCCTTTCTCCTTTCAGGATAAAGGTGTTCTTCTAACAACATATGATATTGTCCGCAACAATTCTAAGTCCTTGCGAGGGAGTTATCATTTTGATGATGAGGACAATGAAGATGGTGCCACATGGGATTATATGATCCTTGATGAGGTGCTTGTGGCATTATTATTATTATTATTATTGTAAAACCCAGTTTATGTTTCCATTTAGTGTGATATTTATGTTGCACACAGATTATGAAAATGGTTTATTTATCCTTTTTGTCAAACATCCTTAAATCTTAACTTCAGGGGCACCTTATAAAGAACCCAAGCACACAGAGGGCTAAAAGTTTGCTTGAGATACCATGTAGCCACCGCATTATCATTAGTGGCACACCATTGCAAAATAATCTTAAGGTATCTTGATGAAAATTACTTTGTTTTATTCATAATTAGTTCTCTGTTGTGTATATGATATGAATATGGAATCCAGATTATGCTATGATGTTAAACGATTTTCTTCTTAAAAAACTTCCCAACAGGAGTTGTGGGCTTTGTTCAATTTCTGCTGCCCTGAGTTACTTGGTGACAATAAATGGTAATAACCATTCTCAGTTATGTTCTTCATTTAGTTGACCTTTCTCATAGTACTAGTTTTATGATAAATAAAATTTCGCAGGTTCAAAGAAAAATTTGAAGTACCCATACTTCGTGGAAATGACAAACATGCTACGGACAGAGATAAGCGTGTAGGATCTGCTATAGCAAAGGTAATGCGTTTTTGTGTGTTGTAGCCCATATAAGCGTGTAGCATGCGAAAACATATTTTTCTATGCGCTGCTGGCGGTGCTGTCTACATTTCCAAAATCTAATTTAGGTGACTTTGAATATTGTTTGCAAGTTTATTGAAGCTGAAAGTATGTAAAATATGCACTGCTGGTGATTTCTACAGTTATGACACAATGGTCAACTTGAGCTTGTAGCATTTCTTTAGTTTTAGTTGTTTTTAAGTCACCTTTTCTGATGGAAGGAAATATAGACCATTCTGTGTTGAGTTCCCTGCTAGACAATTCACCTTGTTGCATGCAGTCTCCTATCCTCTTATCATCAATGAATGACAAATTTTATGCTCCTTTATCAATAGGACTTAAGAGATCGTATTCAACCTTACTTTTTGCGACGTTTGAAGAGTGAGGTTTTCAATCAAGATGATGACAAAACAACTGCAAAACTTTCCAAGAAAGAAGAGATTATTGTTTGGCTTCGATTGACTAGTATTCAGGTTAGATATATAATTCTTTGTTCTTCGTTTTATTGCTCTTAACTTGTTTAATAACTTTGATTTTTATCACATCAGCGACATCTATATGAAGCATTTTTGAAGAGTGAGATTGTTCTCTCAGCATTTGATGGCTCGCCACTTGCTGCCCTTACGGTAAATTATTTTGTTATAATTTTTATACGATTGCCTTTCTTGGCCGTGTTCTTCTACTTTAAAGCCATTTAATCTTATGTGGCTATGGCTTTCTAGTTATCTTTTGAATTCTTGAAATGGAACAGATTTTGAAGAAAATATGTGATCATCCACTTCTGTTGACAAAGCGGGCAGCTGAGGATGTATTGGAAGGGATGGACTCAATGCTAAAGCCAGAAGAAGTTAATGTTGCTGAAAAATTGGCGATGCACATAGCAGATGTTACAGACACAGATAGGTTCAAAAATGAGCATGGTCATGATGTATCATGCAAAATTTCTTTCATCATGTCATTATTGGTAAGTGGTGATGTCATTCAATTTAAATGCTAATTGTCTGCCTAAGTGAGTTTGTGTTGTATTCAAGTTCTTGTTCTCTGCTGTAGGATAATCTGATCCCAGAAGGGCATAGTGTCCTTATCTTTTCTCAGACTCGCAAAATGCTTAACATTATTCAGGTTGGTTCAGACTTATTTCCTCTATTGGTGGTTATTACCATTTTGTTTTTGAACTATTGCAAAGCCCACATTCGCTCGAACCTTCTTGCATGTCAGTGAATTGTCACTACTGGAAATGTGTACATTGTCTTTCCAATGGACTTTCAAAGTTTTGCAAGTTACAACAACTCTGGGGTCATTTATAGTGGGATGTTGGAAGTTTCTTGTTGAATTGCTTGCATTGCCATTATAATTCTCTGCTTGTTTGTAAAACACTTGATTTAAATGTTTCTACTTGTTATATAGGAATGCCTAGCATCCAAAGGTTATGACTTTCTACGGATTGATGGAACAACAAAAGCCTGTGACAGATTAAGGATTGTTAATGTAAGTGCTTTTTGAATGGTTAAATTGATATTCTATCGCTCGAGTTCTAACTGTTGTGATTTCAGGAATTCCAAGCAGGTGCAAGTGCCCCTATATTTCTGTTGACATCTCAAGTAGGTGGTTTAGGACTCACACTCACAAGAGCAGATCGTGTTATTGTTGTTGATCCTGCTTGGAACCCAAGGTATGGTCTTGAGAGACTTCCTTCCCCTTGATACCTACAATAGTTTTTTCCATGCTGATCAGAAATGCTGTTTTCTTTTAATTTTCTACTTGGCCATCCTTAAGTGACCCAGCAAGGTACTCAGAAGTCTGATTATTATGTGTTTCTAACAGTACGGATAACCAAAGTGTCGACCGTGCATATCGTATTGGTCAAAAGAAAGATGTTCTTGTTTATAGACTGATGACATGTGGAACTGTTGAAGAAAAGATCTATAGGAAGCAGGTAATTTTTCCCCTTTCTGTTATTTTTGTATATTTTCAATGTAATGATTCTGAAAAAAGAAAGTATTCAGTTTCTACTGAACTATATTGTCAGAAACATGTTATTGTTTCACACATTGACGGTCTTCTGAGACTTAATTTGCATGACTTTAGGTATATAAAGGAGGATTATTCAGAACTGCTACTGAACAAAAAGAACAAACTCGCTACTTTAGTCAGCAGGTACACCTTTTGTGGAAAATGTTACTTTCAGTGAGAGATACTTTTTTTTTTCTCTCTTTGAAAATTGTGATTTGTTTTAGTAATCTTCCATTCATCCCATACAGGATCTTAGGGAGCTTTTCAGCCTTCCAAGAGAGGGGTTTGATGTATCTGTTACCCAACGACAATTGGATGAGGAGCATGATGGTCAACATACAGTGTAATGACTCTATATATCTTTGAAATGTTTGTTTCAATTAGTGTTCCTTTGGATCTTTGCACAATGCATACACACTGCCTTGTTCAATAAGGTTTCCCATTTGTGCCATGTTTTTGGTGCTTTAACAATTTGAGTTCTTTTTATTTTAACCGGCCTGATTTGCCAAGTTAAAAGGGTATTGGCTCTTTTTGTGTAGGAATGACACTTTTAAAGCACATATAGAATTCCTGAGTAGTCAAGGTATAGCAGGAGTTAGCCACCATAGTTTACTCTTTTCCAAAACAGGACCAGTTCAAGCTGCTCCTGAAGATGATGATATGACGAGGTAATGCTTTTGGGGATATGATTATACATGACGTGCATGCTTGCAAATGTAACATTTTAATAGTTTGTTATTACTTATTACAAAGGTTTTGGCTTTCCCTTATTATATTTTGTTTATCAATTATATCCTCAAACCTAAAATTGTGTTGATACAATGGTTGTAGGAGGAATCAAGGGACTAGATATATTGGTACTTCAGTATCGTCTTCTTCAAATGACCGAATGGCTGATGGGTAATGATTTGTCATTTTAGATGTTAAAACTTAAAAGCATGTTTTCAGGGTATAACCGTCTAACTGATATGACCTACACAACCTTTTTCCTCCTTAACCAGAGCTGAGTTTGCCTTTAAACCCAAGGATTTAGATCGAAGCAAAAAGGGTTTTTCCCCTAGCAGCGATGGTAAAATGACAGAGTCGGAAATCAAAGATAGAATTAAGCGGCTCTCTCAAACTCTGTCAAATACGGTATGCTTTTCTCTTATTTCTTAATGGATTGGCTACTATCTTGCTTTCCCAGGAAAACTGATTTTATTCTTAACGAATAAACCATGCAGGCGATGATTTCTAGATTACCGGATAAGGGGGCGAAACTACAGAAAAGGTTGACGGAGCTGAATTCGGAGCTTGCCAGATTAGGGATGGAAGAAAGAACTGGTGCTGATCTGGATGATTTCACCAGTGAGTTTCAAAGAGTGTTGAATGTATAGGGATTTGCTTTATTGTAAACAGATGGTGTTTTTAATATTTCATAGAAACCTACTACTTGAAGGTTTCCTCGACTAAGATTGATGCTTTGTTCAATGTCATTTTGAATAAGATTTCTAGAATGAAGGTTTTCTTTCTTTGTCCTTTACTTACAGTAGACTGAAGGGAGAAAACTTGGTGGAAAAATTTAGATATGGTTTTAATTTTGGTGGAATACTCCAAAATAGGGACTGGGGATGAAACAGAGAATGTACAAAGCTCATTTTGTAGGTCATTGTACCAATTTCACTTCCATTTATAATTAGAGTAAATTACTGTTTTTATTTAACAAAAATTTTAAACATCAGACAAATTTATTTATAAAAAAAATTATAATTGTACCCATAAAATATAGATTTCGTATAATAAAATTATTCAAATATTAAAAAATTATTTAAAAATCTAAAATTACCTTTTTCTTTATCATTACTACCATCATTCTTTATCTGTGTCTCTAAATCTTCAACATCAATCTATCTCCTTTTTTAACAACTACTAGTCCATCACCCTAATCTTCATAGACATGGCCAATCCTAACTACTACTTACAGTTCACATATTCTGAAGTACCACTACTGCGTTACTACCTCTTTCTCTTTACCACCACCATCGTTGCATTATCTCATCTTTTTTGAATCTTCTCCAACGAGCCTGTCACGACAAAAAATGAGTCATGATTGGCTAAAAAAATTGTCCCCTAGCAAGCCTACAAATTCGAATATAATTTGAATAAAAAAATTACAAACATTTTTAATAAATTTACAAATACTAAACCAACTTGGGTTGGTCGAGTGGTCAGCTCACTCGTCCGCTTAAGCAAGTGTCGGGAGTTCGAATCCCGTCTTGTGCATGCAGCAACCCATTGGCCAGTTCCGATCCGCGATGGATTAGTCATTTATCCGTCGGACTGGGGGATACTGTGGACAACCAAAAAAATATTTACAAATACTAGAATGAATAGTTACACGTTATTTTAACAAAAACATAGAATAAATCAATATGATTGGATCTTGCCAGTGATATAGGAACTCGACAAGGACTAAGTACTCATTATAGGTAAATCAATATGATTGGATCTTGCCGGTGATATAGGAACTCGACAAGGACTAAGTATTCATTATAGGTAATTATTCTTGAATAGAAGTCTCCTATCAGAGTATTCATTCTTGAAAATATCTTTTTTTATAACGGAATAAGTTTTGCAACACAGTGACCGGACAATACATCTATAATCCACATGAGACCATATAAACCATATTATCCAAAATATATTTTATTTAGAAAATAGTAATTTATACAAATAAGTGAATCAATAGGGGAGTTCTCATACAGAAATCAAATCAAAAGTCCACACTTGGGCGGCTCCACATCTATGGGTAGCCATTTCCTCTTGTATGTTCGTATGGAATAACATATCCAACGTGTGGTCTACACGTTAGGCTAGCAGTACTCCCTACTAGCTAAGGTCTGAGCCAGATGTATCAAGGTTAATGTCATAACCATCGTTAACTATGATTTTCTAATACGAATCTCCCAAACCAATTCAAAACATATAATTTCAAATATAACAAATTCTTCAATTTTTCAAACATGTAAGGTATCAAATGAAATCAAATAATATTTTCTCATCCAAATCCTTTTCAATCATATTTTCTCAATTTTAAGGCAATTCAAACAGATTTTTCAATTTCAAAATGAGTACCAACAAATACTTCAATGTTTTAAAAATACATATTTAAATAAAATCAAATATTTTAAAATAATATAAAACTTTATCAAACATGCATATAGTCTCATAAAAACATATAGTCTCATGTGCACATTAAAATGAGCTTAACAAGGATAAATATTTACTTCTAATAAATCGATTATTCAAGCTAATTTAAAATCCTTTGATAATAATATTTGTAATTATAATTCTAAATTTAAAGCACCGTATATCAAAATAACTATAGATATAAAGCCAAACAATTATAAATGTAAAGTCTACTCACAACTTGGCCCTAAGGGACCGAAGAGACTGAACTCAAAGCAATTATAAATGCGGCACGCTGCTCGACGGTGACCTTCCCCAGTAACGATAGCAGCAGCGGCAGTACACACCATCGTTACCTCTTTTCGATGACGAGCTCTGTCACGTTCTCCTTCCCCTTTCGTGAAGTCTCTCTCTCTTTCTCTCTCTCCGGGCTCTCCAACGGCACAGTAGTTCGACGACGGCGAGGCTACCTTCGACGGCTCCGACTCTGGCTTCGGCAATGATGACGACGGAATCTCCCTCCTCTATTCATCGCACCTCTCTGCTTGGGCTCCCCTCAGCAACGGCGACAGTTCTCCACGCGCAGCCATGATGACGACAGCGACGGCTGCGTAGCCCTCACTGGTGCATCCTCCTTCTCCTCTCTTCTTCCTTTCTCCTCCTTCTCCATTTTTTCTCTTCCTTTTTCTTTCTTTCATTCTCAACCATGTGTGTGTGTTAGGAGAGGGTTAGTATGGATATAATTAGGGTTCGGTTTGGGAAAGAGAACAAGGGTAATGTAGAAATTTTTGATAAAATTAGAGAGTAGGTAGTAATAAAAGAAATCAAATGTAAAATATTATAAAAAAAAAGCTCAGGGCGTTACATTCTACTCCCCTTACAAAAATTTTTAGCCTCGAAAATTGATATAATTTATAAAAAGGTTACATGATTTTAGTCTTTTACTAAACATGAGAAAAAAGTATAATGTGATGCAAAGGTTACAAGATAGGTTTGTGTTAAAAAGATGTGGTTAACATTTACACTCTCTTGTTCCCTTGATAAGACCAACACATATAGCGCTTTTCACTTCGTTCATCACTCCCAAAGAGCATCTGAACGTCAAACATCAGGACTAACCTTTCAACTTGTACCAAAATCTCCTTAACATCCTCCTCAGAACACTCCTACTTCGTAATCTTCTTTTGACATCATACACTTACAAGTTTCACCTTCCAAATTCATGAACCGCGTCTTAAAAACTAATGTATCACTTGCTATATCTAGAAATTACATATTAACCAATACAATCTCGAGTTTACTCAAAAGAATACAAAGCTTAGGAAGAGAAGAAAAAGTCACAGATGAGGTTCACAAGAATTCAGAAGAATGTGTAGGATCGCAATTAAACAAGGATGTACAAAAACAACGAAATATGTCAAAAAGAGAGTCAAATCACATCTTAACAAAAAAATCTGAATAAAAAAACTTCAATAGAAGCAATAAAAGAAAAGATGGAATATTAGGTCGAAACAAGTTCAAAATGAATAAAAGAAGTACAAACTCACAAGAGATAACCACTAAAATCAATGATAATGTTCACAAAGATTAAAAAAAATGATTAAAAATAAAATAAAAAAATCAAATAGGACATCCATCAACAATGGATAAAACTAAGAGAATCATTTCACATTCCTAAGGAAAAAGATATGAGACGAACATTTTAAAAAAAATGATAAAAGCATAAATGTTATCACATCACACAAATTCAAGTTGAATCAAAAGATGCAGGGTTTATGAATTGGAGATTAATAACGATTAGGGACAAAGGGTTTTCCTCAACAACCTTGGAGAATACCTAGGTGCACAATCAAGCAAGGATATGTATAAGAAAAAAGACAATCAACAACGGAAAAAACAAAGCAAAACATAAATTAAAAATACGACAACACATTCTGAAATAGACAACTTAACAATCATAAAAATAAAAAATAACAACTCTCACAAAAATTAGTATGCTTCCTTTCCCTTTTTATAGAAATCTTTAACTAAGTACCTTTGATATTATCATCATGACTTTGGACATTAAATAATTATGTTAATATAAAATTTGATATCTCCTAACTCAAAATAGTAGATAAATTATATAAAACATAACAAAAAATGTAATTAATCTCTTTGTTATCCCTTAAGTCAAAATTTATATATACATTTAACTCATTTTTGTCATTGTAGTAAAATACAATCAAATGATTTTCTATAATAATACAGTTAAACTTAGTATAAAGTTACAAATAAATTCACATATAAAACAATGATACAATAAAACTAAAATTTGAAGTACTGACAATTAACAGATTAAGATTAGTTATAATAACTATTTTTATTTTTTATTTTATTTTATTTAATTATTTTTTTGGGTCTAAATCTCCAATTGTGAATTTGCTTCTAACATATTTCAAGCGCGTAGTAAAAGAATTTCAAAAAATTAGTATAGAATTATATTTTTTTGTAAAGATAAAACACCAAAAAAATTCATCTTCATAATTAATTAACTGAAAATTGAATTTTAACTATATCAATGAGTAAGAATTCTCTGATTACAAACAATAATGATATCAATCAGCATGCAAGACTCGAACAACAACAACATCAACTCATAAGCAACAACCTATTCCAATGGCTAGAGATAAATGATTCAGCAACAATATCAGGTATCATAACAGAAAATAGAAAATTGTATCTATAAAAAAGTTGTAACATATAAATACTCAATAATACTGATAATAAAATAGCAACAACTTTATTACAAAAGCATAGGTATTTTAAACAACCAATCTTCTAATAATGAAATCCTAACGTGCTTAAAAACTTACTATAATAGTCTTTATATATTGTGATTATCCTAATAAAATCTCAAGTTATTTTAATATTAGTTCCCACTCATAAATAAGAAGCAACAAAGTTCACAAAAATCCTATATTATCACATTAAAATAAATAATATCTTTTCAATCCTAGTAAAAAATTTAATTCAAGGTATTATTGTATAAGTTCAAATAAGTACATAATTTCAATAATACTATTTTATTCTACGAATCCAATCAAATGTAAATCATAAAACATTAGGTCTCATTGAAAAATTAAATAATTTTAAAACTAGAGTTATTAAGGGTATATAATAGAAAAGTGTGATTTATAATAATTAGTGGAATGTATAAGAAAAAAAAAACTCATAAGAAATTTATTTAGCTTTAAGAAATTAGATATCTAGTCTTTTTTTATCAGAAATTGCTAGCAATTATTTCCAATCTTTAAGATCTATAATTCCAATATCATAAAGGCACTGCAAATCAAGAAAATCAATCTCTCTAAATTAATCTCCGGGAATAAGAATAATAGTTGAGAATAGGAAAGTTTTCAGAAAAGTAAGAGTTAAGAAAATTCTTAGGTTTCAGATCTTAGTTAAAAGCAAAATTCACCCTCTAATCACCAACAGAAAACAAGCATTCACAATCTAGATCTCTCCTGAATAATCAGAATAACAATTCCACGAAAGAAAAGCCATGTTCAACAAACAAAACCAGAACAGGACAGATTATTAAACTAGAAAAACTCAACCAAACTTTCAAATCGGAAAAGATCTTCAATTCAACTAATAGATCATTCAAAAAAATTTGCAACACCTAAACAGAAAAAATCATAATTCCAATCCAGCAAACAAGAATAACACTCCATTCATATGTTCATCACATAGTTCTCCTTGAACAACTGAATAACAGTTTTCAAAATTATTAATTTGAAAGAATCAAAAGCAAATTAAAATTAGAGTAAAGTATCATTTTTGACTCCAACGTTTGGAGTAAATCCCAAAGTTGTCCCTAACATTTAAATCATCCTATTTAAGTTCCTAACATTTTAAAATTGACTCAATGTTGTCTTGTCGTTAGGGATCTATTAACAAAATTGACGGCGGACGAAATTGAGACGATTTTAAAATGTAAGGGACTTAAATAAGACGAAAACGTTGGGGAAAAAAACAATACATAGAAATAAATTTTAATTTTATCCTTCACTAATATCAATCTTTTACTATAGTTATTCAATTATTTTTTAATCACATCTAAGTAAATTACACTTAATCACATTACTTTGATTCTAAATAAATTTATTTTTTTTATAATTTTACTCTTAAAAATTTTTATAATTTATTTTTTTAAGAGTAAAATTAAAAAAATAAATTTATTTAGAAAAAAAGCAATGTGATTTAGTAAAATTTACTTAGATGTGATTAAAAAATAATTGAATAACTATGTACCGTAAAAAATTGATATTATTGAAGGATAAAATTAAAATTTATTTCTATGTATCGTTTTTGTCCCCAATATTTTCGTCCTATTTAAGTCCCTAACGTTTCAAAATCGTTTCAATTTTATCCCGCCGTCAATTCTGTTAATAGATCCCTAACGGCAGGACAACATTGAGTCAATTTTGAAATGTTAGGGACTTAAATAGGACGATTTAAACGTTTGGGACAACTTTGAGACTTACCCCAAACGTTAGGGATAAAAACGATACTTTACTCTTAAAATTATGTTATAACTTCAAAGATTATCAACATAAGAAGAAAATTTTCAATATCGCTTATCAAATTCAGAACAAAGCATCTCGATCAGCAGCTAAAAAAATCCATGTAATTTCTAAATTCAAATACAATTCTATAAAGAAATTAGATAGTAATTGATGAGTCGATATTTGATGGTAATTTTTATCTTGAATTGAGTGAATTTCATCACAAAAATTTATATTTATACACTTGAATAGCATACTTTTGTGTTTTTCTCTTTAAATTGCACATAAGTGTGAAAACATGGTATTTTGTGCTTAATTTAATCAATTTAATTCTACTTTTATTTCATTCAATGTCGTGATATATTTTGTTAAATGATATCAGGTCAATTAGGCAAAAATGACTTGAAAAAAGTGGAAGGAAAGCATGCAAAATGGGAGAACACAAGAAGAAACTAAAGAGAGATACACACTGAAGTGTGCATACGGACAACCTTCTGTGCGTACGCACAAGACAAAAGTCAGCAGGTGTACATACGTACACAATCCTGTGCGTAAGCACAAGTTTGGACGCGTGACTTCATTAAAAAGTCATGTGACCCGCGATTTGGGGCCTTTTGGCCCAATTTTGGATGCCCAGAAGCTGAATGGAAGCTCTTTCAAGGGGTTAGTTTTTAGCATGTTTTGAGTGAGATTTCTATAGAGAGAGGCTAGCCTCTCCTCTCTCTCTCTAGGAATTAGGATTTTAGATTTAGATTTCTTCTTACTTTAGAATTCGATTCTTGCTTTAGTTTAGTTTCATGTACAATTCCTTGTTCTAGCCTCATAGTTCTTATAGTTTTCTTTTATGTTACTCTATTTTGATACTCTTTATGTTAATGAACCTTTGTTAATTTGAAATTTCTTTAATGCAATTTTGATATTTTATATTCCTTGATGTTTATTTGAGTGATTGTTATTATTTCCTTGCAATTGATAGTTATAGATTTTTATCATTATTGCAATTTATATTATTTTTCTTTTATGTATATTAAGTATTTGATAAAATGTCTCTTTCAATTTTAGAGTAAAATTTTGTATTCTTTGCTTGGGTTGGTAACTTGAAGACTCTTGAATTATCAAAATCTAGTGTTGATTGGTAATTGAAGGTTGTAGTTAGTTTGAATTCTACTAAATCTAGTCCTTCACTAGGAATTGACTAGGACTTGAATTAGAGTTAATTGTACTCACTTGACTTTCCTTCACTTGTTAGAGGATAACTAAGTGAGAGCAATAGACACTTACCATCACATTTGAGGATGATAATGAGGATAGGAATTTCAACTCGCAACCCTTGCCAAGACTTTTCTTAGTTGGTGTCTTTAATTACCTTAGTTTAATTGCTTTTGGTATTTAGTTATTATTTGCTTCTTTATTTTCTTGAAATTTAAATTTCTTGTTCATCATATTAAAAACCCCAAAAATTCTCATAACCAATAGCATGCATACTTCCCTGCAATTTCTTTGAGAGATGACCCAAGGTTTAAATACTCTCAGTTATTATTAGTTTGCATTGTGATAAATAAAATTAAACTTTGATTGATGGTTAATTCTTGGTTTGAAACTATACTTCAACGGAATTATTTTGTGAAAATTTCTAACCGACGATTTTTCTCTGTCAGTAATTTATAGCAAACATGGTGCACGGAATTGTGATCATCAACAATGGCGCCAATAAACTTGGTAGCGCTCTCAAACGTGAATCACACTTTGTCACAACTCTGCACAACTAACCAGCAAGTGCACTGGGTCGTCCAAGTAATACCTTACGTGAGTAAGGGTCGATCCCACGGAGATTATTGGTATGAAGCAAGCTATGGTCGTATTGTTAATCTCAGTTAGGCGGATAATAAATGTTATGGAGTTTTCGAATAATAATAATAAATAAATAGAAAATAAAGATAGAGTTACTCATGTAATTCAATGGTGAGAATTACAGATAAGTGTATGGAGATACTGTGTTCCTTCTGAATCTCTGCTTTCCTACTGCTTTCATCCAATCCTTCTTACTCCTTTCCATGGCAAGCTGTATGTAGGGCATCACCGTTGTCAATGGCTACATCCCATCCTCTCTGTGAAATTTTTTATGTTTGGGGCATTGACTTTATGGGTCCATTTCCAAATTCTAATAGTTACTTTTATATACTGTTAGCTGTAGATTATGTTTCTAACTGGGTGGAAGCAATTCCTACCCGTACTAATGATGCTAACACTATTGTTTCCTTTGTTAGAAACCATATTCTTTGTCGCTTTGGATCACCACGAGCAATCGTGAGCGATCAAGGCACCCACTTTTGTAACAGGAGACTGATAGGATTACTCAAGAAGCATGGGATAATTCACAAAGTAGCAACAACTTACCATCTCCAGACCAATAGGCAAGCAGAAGTCTCTAACAGAGAGATTAAGCGTATTCTGGAGAAGATAGTAAAGCCCACAGGAAGGACTGGAGTGCCAGGCTACAAGATGCACTCTGGGCATATAGAACAGCGTACAAGACACCCATTGTGATGAGCCCCTTCCGCTTAGTATACGGAAAAGCTTGCCACCTTCCAATGGAGGTGGAACACAAGGCTTTCTGGGCTGTGAAGGAGTGCAACATGAACTTTGAGGAAGCTGGTGCTGAAAGAAAGCTGCAACTAGCAGAACTAGAGAACCTTCGTCTAGAAGCATATAACAACTCTAGGCGATACAAAGAAAAGATGAAGGCTGTCCATGACAAGCACATAAAAAGGAGAGAATTCAGACTAGGGGAGTTAGTTCTTCTATATAACTCTAGACTGAGGCTCATGCCAGGTAAACTGAGATCAAGACAGGAAGGTCCATACAGAGAAAAGGTAGAGCCATACGGAGTTTTTCACCTGCGTCATCCTTCCAGCTCCAAATTCATCAAGGTCAATAGACATCGCCTAAAGCTTTATCATGGTGAGAAGATGAAGGATCACAAAGAATTCGAGGTCTACCTCTTAGAAAACCCACCAACAGATGCAAAATGAGCCTGAAGACCGTCCAACTTAAGGACGTAAAAACAAAGTGCTAGGGGGGAGATAACCCACCATGGTATGATCGTTCCATTTTAGCCTTAGTTTTATTTTACTTTATTCTATTTTGTTTTGGTTAAATGACTCTTCTCATAATTTTTGTATATAGTCTGCATTCACATTTGCATTTGCATTCTATATAAAAAAAACAGGAAGCACGCGACGCGCCAGCATCGCTGACGCGTCCGCGTCAAAGAAGAATTAGCGATAAAAGGGAATTGAACAGAAAGTCGCGCGGGAGCGTGGCTGGAGGCGTGCCTTAGGCACAAAGACGCCCACGCGACCGCGTCACTGATGCGTCTACGTCGTTTGCAACTCCAGCCCTCCACGCGTGCACGTCATCCACGCGCACGCGTAACCCCGCGAAATCGACGTAAAGGGGTATATGGCAGCAAGTTGTGATGGAGTAGGGCTGGAACCATGCTAGAAGCACAAGCCCTACCACGCGAACGCGTGATCCACGCATCCGCGCCATTTTAAAAGAAAGGCCATTCACGCGTGCACGTCACCCACGCACACGCGTCACACTGAATTTTGGAAATATGCATTGGAGACAGAGAGTTACGCGAACGCGAGGCTGCTCTCGCGCCACTAGCACAAATCAAGTCACGCATCCGCATGACGGACGCGATCGCGTCACTTGAACATATCGCAACTCACGCGCCCGCGTCACATACGACGCACCGTTTTACTAGATCAGCGCCAGATATCTTAAATTTTCCCTCAAATCCTATTTTTCTCTTCTCCCTTCTTATTTCTTATTTCTTTCTTCTTTCTTCTTTACTCCTTCTCACTTTTTACTTTCTTCTCTCCCCCATTTTCTTCCTTCTTCACAAATCATCATCAAGGTTCTTTTCTTTCCTTCTTCTCTTTTTACTTTTCCATTATTATTTTTATTTTCTTCTTCTTCCCTCTTTTTACTTTCATTATCTATGTTTTCTTTTTCTTTTTCTTTTTAAACCCTCTTTATTGGTGTTGGAAATTTATTTGGGTTATTATTCTCTATATTTTGCTTGTGGATTATTCATAAATTGTTTGACAATTTAATACTTTCAATAACATATCTACCATGCACGCTATGTGTTTGTGAAAAAGCCCGTATGGCATTGTGCACTATTTTTAGAATTCTTTTATTCTACTACTCTAAATGCTTGTTTTTCACAAAAACCCTTTTGTATTTTATTGATTAAATATAATTGTCAATACAAAATAGATTGTTAGTTTGACAAAGTTGATCATCTAACTTGGACATTTAATGCTTGATCTATGCTACTCATGCCTTTGACGGCATGCCAATAAACATCTTGTATTAACTGCCGTCACATGCACTTGCTATGTTTCCATTGATGAATTGATCACATGTAGTCATGACCATGTGTTAACGACATCCTTCTTTACCGTGCATTGATTATCACGAATCCTCTTCTCTTCCTTGCTCTAACCCTTGAAGTTTTAAAGACTTACCTTTTCCCTTTTAGGATGGCCACCAAGAAAGGTAAAGAGAAAGCTACTCCCAAACCACCAACAAGGAAAGGAACAAAGAGAGCATTAGTGACAGAACCATATTCAACAGTGGTTAAACCCTCAACAAAATGAATCAAGAGGATCATCAAGGTCGATGAAAAAGAGAAAGCCTTTCCAGCAAAGGACACTGCGCGGTTCACTAACCGCTACTGTGAGCAGATGTTCCCTATCCTGGCTGAGAGGAATTATAACAATGAGCACATTCTCATCCTCCCAACCCGCATTCTTAAAATTGTTAAGCCCCGCATTGAGCAAAGACAATGGAAATTCCTACAGAGACAGCCACGGCAGGTTAGTCTATCATGGGTAGTTGAATTCTACTCCAATTTTCATATGCCAACCCTGCAGTCTGTCTATGTCCATCAAAAGCAAGTCCCTATAATTGAAGAGGCCATTCAGCGAGCTTTAGATCTTTCCCCTACTCCAAAAGGATTGGACGCATTTCAAGAAGCCTTACTCAAGTGCCAGACATACTAATTTGACTGGGACACCATTCTCAGAGTTATCGCACAACCTGGCAGCAGATGGATTATGGATACCATCGATCCCGACCAAAAGGGATATCGGCTTCAGTACTTACCTTGGAGGCTCGAGTATGGGCATAGATTATGTCCCACTACGTCTTTCCGAGCACTCACGAGTCTTCCTTTACTGCGGACATGGCTATTCTACTCTCGTGTATCCTTATAGACCAGCCTCTAAACATACCAAGACACATTCAGAATGCAATGGGACACGTACAAATTACGGGTAACTTACCTTTTCCTGCCTTGGTTTCTGATCTAGTCTCAGCAGCCGGAGTCTCCTATAGGGCTGGGGACACCAAAGCCATGCTTCCAAGGGATGATCAGTACGTCCCTAACGAGAAATATATCAGACATCCAGCAGCCACTACCCGCCAGCCTACCAAAGACATTCTTCCTTCCACACCACAAGCACCTACAACAAATCAACTGCTCCATCAGATACTTGAAAGGTTGGATCGGCAAGAACAAAAACAAAGCTAAGGGAGCGCAGTAACCAGTGCCGATTCACATACCTCAAGGAGCTGCTTATGGGAAACCACATACCTAACAAAGACCCAGACACTCCAGACTTCACTTCCTTTACCAGCACAGGGAGCCATGACGGTCCCGATTGTGGAGATATTGCTACTAGTCCCCCTTTGTTCCTGACAAATGGCACCGAAGATGGTGCCAAACCTTAAGTGCGGAGAGGTCGGTCAGTACCTGACTTTCGGAGGTAATTTCTCTTCCTTAACACCAATAAGGTAGGATATTTATTTATTTTTCTCTTGTAGAATAGGATAGATTACATAGTAATAATTAGTTGCATGCATGTTCTATTTGGTTGAAAAAATAATAAGTTTTTTTTAAGACCCTATTTTTGAAAAAAAAATTCACTAATTTAAATCAAAACTTTTATGTTAAATTTGTTTGAAGTTGTATTTGGAGCATAGTTTAAAAAAAAGCTAAGAACACACAACCCGTGAGATTTTGAGCCTAATTACATGGTTACATTATTTAACCATAAATATTTTATTCTTGTGTATTTACTTCTCTATAATTGTAGTCTATATTTTGTTTCATCCTATATGTCCAATGTTTAATGTGTTATATACATGCATATGATTGAGGCCATCACTTGTTTAGCTCACTTATCCCAAATAAGCCTACCCTTTAAATCACCCTTGTCAGCCACTTTGAGCCTTTTAAATCCCATTTGTTCTATATTTTACCACATCACTAGCCTTAAGCAGAAAAATAATTAAATATCCCAAATTGAATCTTTGGTTAGCTTAAGATAGAGATTGTGTGTTAATTAAGTATGGAAAAAATTGTATGAACATGGATTAATAAGGGAATATGTTATGTTCTTACTTTAATAAAATATTGGAAATTTGGGTGCCTACTCATGTAAAATAAAAAAAATTAAAAATCCATGTGCATTGATATGTTATTTTTGCTTTAAAAAAATTTAAAATAAATAAATAATTAGGGGGACAAAAATTTCCCCAATTCTAAGTTGAGTTAAGTTCCAAGATCACTGCACATGTGATAAAAATTAAAAGAAAGTTGATGCATGAG
Source organism: Arachis duranensis (assembly GCF_000817695.3). Classification (NCBI taxonomy): domain Eukaryota; kingdom Viridiplantae; phylum Streptophyta; class Magnoliopsida; order Fabales; family Fabaceae; genus Arachis; species Arachis duranensis. The sequence continues at coordinate 111,867,646 of NC_029774.3, read as the reverse complement.
TATGTAATGCAAAAGTGGGAAATTTTGGGTAGCTAGGCATGATTCTAGAGTTATAAAGAGTGTATGTATGTTAGGTGAGAACTTAAATTAGTCAAAGATTCATATTTTAGCTTACTTAGCCGAGAGGGTAGAGTGCATATACACCATCAGTGAGGGTTCAATGCTTAATTCTATGTTCCCTGCTTTCATGAGCTATCTTCTTACATTTTTATCTGTTCTTACAGTATAAATTGAATTAGTGGAATTTGATTTATGTTTGTCTTGAAGAACTTATTTACTTTTAACCAAGTAGACAAAAATCATATAGTTGCATTTATATATATAGGTTGCATTGCATTGCATGAGTCTTACATTTTCCTACTAATTTATTTTATCTCCTTAAGCTAAGCATGAGGACATGCTAATGTTTAAGTGTTGGGAGATTGATAAACCATTATTTTATGATTTATATTGTGTTTAATTGAGTGGTTTTATCAAGTCTTTACCCACTTATTCATATGATTAACATGATATTATAATTCCTTCCTAATTTTGTTCTATGGTTGAAAACTTGCTTCCTAGAGATATTTTTATTGTGTATTTTAATTCTCCTTTATACCATTCGATGCCGTGATTCGTGTGTTAAGTGTTTCAGGCTTCATAGGGCAGGAATGGCTTAGAGAATTGAGAGGAAGCTTGCAAAAATGGAAGAAGCACAAGAAACTAAGGAGATGACCAGCGAACACCGATACGGACGCATGGCTCGCGCAACCGCGCGAAATGGAGAAAATCGCAGTGACGCGTTTGCGTGCTTGACGCGAACACGCAAATTGGAATCTGTACGAATGACGCGAACACGTGGACGATGCGTACGCGTGGCAAGAAAAATGCTAAATGACGCACACACGTGGATGACGCGTACGCGTGACATGCGCGATCTGCAGAATTAACAGAACACGCTGGGAGTGATTTCGAGCCGCGTTTTAACCTAATTTTCGGCCCAAAAACACAAAATAAAGTTAGAAAACATTCAGAGACTCAGCACGCATCCACACACATTGAGATCCAGTTATATACATTGATATTAGGATTGCTTTTAGTTTTAGATCTGAATCTAGATTTGTTTTACATTCATAGTTTTATGCTTTTGCTTTGGATTTCGGATGTTAAAGAGTCATTACCTCCGTTGAAGTCACTACTTTAGTTCGTTTCATTATTGCTTTACTCTTTTCAGTTGCTCATTAACCCTATTCACATAATTATGTTGCATTTTGGATTTATTGATATATAGAATTACTTTTACTTTTAATTAATTTTAATTCTTTAATTTATTTTATTTAATTTGTTATGTCTTCTTATATTTTTATGAGCATTATATTCATGTCAATGGAGTAGAAATTCTACTTGACATGGGGGTTCATTAAGAGGAGACACTTGAGTTGGAATGCTCAAGTGTTTAGTTAAATTGGAAGCTGTTGGCTAATTCTGTATCTGTTAACGCTAGACCTTCCCAAGGGAGAGAACTAGGATTTGCGGATAAGAGCTAACTCAATCACTTGACTTTCCTTTATTTAGTAAGGGTTAACTAAGTGAAAACAACAACCTCTTTACACTACACTTGAGAAGATTCCAACAAGAATAGAATTTTCAATTAATCATTCCCCAGTCAAGGCCTTTTAATATTAATAATAATTCTGAGTTTATTGCTTTAATTTACAGTTAATTTAAATTGCTCATTATCCAACTCAAACTTTCTTGAAAAATTCCTGATTAATAAATTAGCACCCTTTTTGCAACTCGTTGGGAGACGACCTGAGACTCATACTCCCAGTATTTTTATTTCTAAAATTTGTGACAACTTTTCTAAATTGACAAGGCGGACCTTAGCTGATTAAGAACTATACTCACAACGTATTCCATATTTTATTTCTTAATTAGCCGACTTCTGCCTTCACGTCACAAGCCTAACAAATTCAAATATAAGTTGAATAAGAATGTTACAAATATTTTAAATAAATTTACAAATACTGGAATGAAAAGCTACACATTATTTTAACAAAAACATAGAATAAATCAATATGATTAGATCCTACCTGTGACATATGGAGCATATAATGTCTAGGAACTCGACAAGGACTAGATATTCATTACAGGTAATTATTCTTGAATAGAAGTCTCCTATTCGAGTATTTGTTCCTGAAAAGATTTTTTTTTGGAAAATGGAATGAGTTTTGCAACTCAGTGATCAGACAATACATCTATAATCCACATGAGACCATATAAACCATATTATCCAAAATATATTTTATTTAGAAAATAGTAATTTATACAAATAAGTGAATCAATAAGGGAGTTCTCATACAAAAATCAAATCAAAAGTCTACACTTGGGCGACTCCACCTCTATGGGTAGCCCTTTCTTCTCGTGTGTCCGTACGGAATAACAGATCCAATGTGTAGCCTACACGTTAGGCTAGCAACACCCCTGCTAGTTGAGAACTGAGCCAGATGCATCTAGGTTAACGTCATAACTGCCGGTAACTATGATTTTCTAATACGAGTCTCCCAAACTAATTCAAAACATATCATTTCAAATATAACAAATTCTTCGGTCTTTCAAACATATAGGATGTCAAATCAAATCAAATAATACTTTCTCATCTAAATTCTTTTCAATCATATTTTTTCAATCTTAAGGCAATTCAAACATATTTCATCATTTCAAAACAATTAAATACCAACAAATACTTCAATGCTTCAAAAATACATATTCGAGTAAAATCAAATATTTTAAAATAATATAAAGCTTCATCAAACATGCATATAGTCTCATAAAAATATACAATCTCGTGCAGATTAAAATGAGCTTAACAAGGATAAATATTTAGTTCTAATAAATCGATCATTCAAGCTAATTTAAAATCCTTTGATAGTAATCTTTGTAAGTATAATTATAAGTTCAAAGTACCATATATAAAAATAATTATATATGCAAAGTTAAACAATTATAAATATAAAACCTACTCACAACTTGGTCCCAAGAGACTGAACCCGGAGTACCAAATTAAAAGTGAGAAAGGTTGGAACAGAATAGATCGAAAGAGTGCAAAATTTAGATCGAGGTAGTGGCAACAACTCCAACTAATACCATAGCAACAGCATTGAAATAATCACACTTGTGGCGGTTGAAACAGAACAGAATGAAAACAAAGTTGCATAAATGAAATAGTAGCAGAGGAAAAGCAAAAATGAGGCAAGTTAAAGGAAAGGACCTAGACTAGAACAAAGGCACTTTGGCGGCAATTTTCCAAAAACTACAACAGTAACGGCGACAAGCTCTGGCAGGGTGCTTAAGTCGGAACCAGGAGCGGTGCCAGCAAGGAACGACTCTGACGGTGGCGCGCTGCTCGACGATGACCTTCCCCAGCATTACCCCTC
>NC_029774.3:111843854-111864062 GCF_000817695.3 Arachis duranensis | reverse complement strand
AGAAGGTAATTTGGAGTTTTTAGTTGATTTTTTAGTGTTTGGATAATTTCGTTATACGAAACCTGTTTCATGGGTATAATTGTAATTTTCTTTTTTTTCATGAGTAGATTTGTCATTGTTTAAGACTTTCATGGGTAGAAATGATAGTTTACTCTTATAATTTAAAGATTTAATTATTCTGTTAGTCCTTATAGTGTCACCAAATTTTCAATTAGGTCTTTATATTTTCTTTATTTTGTAATTAAATCTTTCTTAGTGTAAAAAATGTTAGAATTAACTGAATATTTTTCTACAAATTAAAAATATTTATAATTAAAAATCTAATTAGATCTTTGATCACATATTTTTTGAAAAAATATTCTGTCAATTTTAAAAATAATCTAAAGACCCAACTGAAAAGAAAAAAAAATATAAAGACCTAATTACAAATTTGGTAAAATTATAGAAACTAACAGAATAATTAAACCTAATTTAAATTATAGAAAAACATCCTATAAATGTACTTTAAATTAAAATTACTCTGTATCTTTATTTTGACTTTTGACAACTAACATTCTCGTCTACAAATATAAAATCAACATTCATGTATTAAAAGGTATTTGTTATCGTCGTTATTTTAATATCCATTTTCTTTGTATAAAAAAAATTATATTGTTTGAGTCATTTATCCAAACGCTACGACTTTTAAATAAGTACTTCTTTAACTAAAAATCCAAATAAAAAATAACTTATTCATAAATGGTTATTAATAAAAGTCATTACATTTTATTTTTTTTTCCAAAAGAACTTATTTAAAAAGTTTATCCAAATTGAGAGAAATTAAATTGATGGCTAAATAATAGTAAAAAATAATAAATTCCGATAACTGCCTAATATTTCTCTTAAAAAATTAATTTTGGATATTTGAGATATATTAGATAGTTATTTATTTATATTTGTATTATATTTGAATGAATACTAATTATTTTTTATTAAAAGTTACTCTTAATATTTTTATTTGTAATTAAAAGTAGTAAATTTAAAAACTTAAAAATAAATTTTAAACCATTAATTAAATCAATTTACCAGTATCTTTGGTAAAAACACCCTAACAAATAGTCAAATACCTAATTAGAATTGTGAATAAAATTTTATCTATATTATTAGGTGGAGGGAACAATGATTTTGATTTTATTTTTTCATTTAAGGATAGGAGCTGCACGTAAGACGTGACGACAATCAGGTGGACCATGAATATCAGAGGCTCAGAGCATTAGAGCAAAAAGATGGAGGCTTCTTCTATGGTGAAAGTATTTTCAGGACTTTTAAGGTCCAAGAAATATTTATAATTAATAAATATTTTAGTTCTTGGTTCATAAATATTTTAAAATGAAAAGAAACAAATTTCTGACAACTAAGTGTCTTGGTTATGATTTTTTACTTTTCATCATTTCTTTCTTTTTAATAATAAAAATTTTCATTCTTAAAATTGACTTTTTAGTTTAATTTCTATAATATTATTTTATGAATATTTTTAAACATTTATATATTTTGTACCATAAACCTTGATTCACCTATTTTTTTCCTTTGTAAAAAAAATTATTTTACAACAAAATTCATTTACTTGAACTTTTTTTCCTTTTAAAATAATATTTGTTCAAACGGAAAAAAAATTCGATTAGCTTTACTCTTCATTTTTTAAGCAATAATCGATTCAAATTAAAAAATATTATTTGGTTCACTTAAACTTTTTTTTATTTCAAATTAAAAAAATAATTGCTACTAATTTGATATTTTTTCTCTGACAATTTGACTTTCTTTTAAATTGTTTATAGTGGTTGAAACTAAGTTGACAACTCATCATCATTATTTTCCAAAGAAACAAATTTAATTTGAAGCAGAAAAAATATTAGTTCACCTCAAACTTTTTATTCTTTAAAAATAATATTTTCATTAAAAAATATCATTATTTCACTTCGATTTTTTCTTCACACAATTATTTTTTATTAAAATTTTTATTTAAATAATTTTATAAAATAATTATTAATTATATACTAAATTTTTTTCTCACTAAATAAATGTAGTCATTATTTTAAAATTTTAATCTTTTAGACTTTTTTCTTTGAATTATAAAAATATTCTTATCCTAAGGAGTAGTATTCTTCAACTATTCATATTTATATTAGTGTAATTACTATTATTAGTATTATAATTAGGAGTTATTACTATTATTATTTTAATATTCATTACGATTATTCTTATTCACATTTTTCTGATAATTATGATCATTTTCTTTTTTTATTACGATTGTAATAATAATACTAACTATTATCATTATCATTCATATTGTTAGTATCCTCAGGATAACAATTGTTATTAATTATTATTAAGTAAAAAATAATTAAATTAAGACAAATAAATATATCAATCTCACCTACTTTTCTTTTTACGGTGAATCGGATCGGCTTAATTAATCGAATTTGTCAACTTAAATAATCTACAAATATTTTACTTAAAAAAAATAATCTACAAATAGTTCAGCTACATATAAAAAGCATTGCCTCTTTTGCAACTGAACCGTTCTCATTTTTCTCATTCCCTTTAACCCGGTTTGCAATTACATAAATTCTGGGGCCAAACATAGTAAAATTATTTTCAACGGTACGGCGTCATTTCTAACCATATATTTTGAATATTTTAACCAGGTGCTTCAAGGACCAGAACCAACTTTCCCCACCATAGACAATTCCCAAAAAGATATAGAATCTTTAAGAAGTACTTACGGTTGGTGGTTCGAGTCAAATCTATACACTTGAATACTTGATGCTGAAAAAAGCTCAAATGACATTAAGTGCGAGGAAGCTGACTACAACCATATCGTGGAAAATATGAACAGAGACCTAAACCCCAAAACTTTTGGGATTACTCTTCCTAAGAGCCAACCTGCATTATTGCTGCAGAATTTGGAAAGCTAACCTAAGAAAACACATAATATAGACATCTGTCAGTACTGCGACGACATTCTAGGCAAAACTTGACGAGCGACTACATCTTCTCCTAAAATAGTCTTCAGTTGATATAAACTGCTCAGTGCTACTAATTGAATCTGTATCATCCTCTATGTCCAGCAAAGCAAGGCTTAGATGCGACTGAATATCAATTGAAACTGGCTCCCCATCTAATCTGTCAAGCTCCTCCGATGCATTAACTTCTTCTTCTGCCCATCTTATCACTTCTTCAACACCTTGTAGGAGCTTCAATATCTGTAATTAAGGAAACATACATGAAAATATTTAAAACAAAAGGCAGGGTAAGTAGAGAAAACCTGAGCAGGCCAGACTTACAAGGCTGATATGAGGCCGCCATCTAAAAGATCGTCTAATGCAAAGAGTCGCAGCTAGAACCATTCTTTGAATGTGAGAATGGTTGTAATCACTACCTAGACTTGGATCAAGTAACTCAGAAAGCTTTCCTTCCTTCAAAATTGGCGTTGCCTGCATATTGTCATCAACCACAAGGATTTCCAAATATTAGGACCCGTGTCTCATGGGATGCATGGGTAGATGCTGAAAATAGAACATGGAAAAGTGAACGTACCCACGTAACAAGACTCTGTTGGACCTTAGGACATACATTATTAATTGGCTTCTTACTTGAGAGAAGCTCAAGAAGTACAACACCAAAAGCATATACATCAATTTTGTCAGTCACTTTACCATGCATAAAATACTCAGGAGCTAAGTATCTGCCAGATAAAAGTGAAAATATTCAGGGACAGTCAACACTATAGGTAACAAAGCAAAAGAGGAACCAGAGGACTTGTTTATGTACCCAAAAGTTCCAGCTACATCAGTACTTGTATGGGATGAAGAAGCACCCCAACTAGCCAGTCCGAAATCTGACAGCTGAACAGATAAACTAGTTGCTTAGGGATGTGGAAAATCGAGACCAAGTGGGAGAAGATTCTGAAAGTAGAAAAAATTAACGAAGCATGGGAACAAAAATAAGTTCAAATACCTGAGGCTCAAAATCATCTGAAAGAAGGATATTAGAAGATTTTACATCCCTATGGATCACAGGATGTGCAGATCGATTATGCAGATGGTTTAATGCCTCAGCTACACCCACAGCTACCTTGTACCTCTCTTGCCAACCAAATGCCCTGCAATCATTCTTGTTGCCTTAAACAGAAAACACAAGGAAGAAATGCAAATTAGAGGGTTGCAAAAAAATAGATTAAGGTAATTGCTAGAGGAAAAAGGCAAACAAGTATTTACCATAAAGGTTTTCTTCTAAGCTTCCCCTTGATAAAAGATCAGAAACCAGTAGTAAATTATTGCTGTGAATACAAAATCCAGATAGAGATATTATGTTCTTATGATGCAAAGTTGTGACGATCTCAATTTCCTTAACAAAATCTTTTATAGCATTTTCAGATGGCTTCAAAATTTTGATTGCCAATTCCTTGCCCTCTGCAAGACATCCTCTGTAAACATGACTACAACCACCTATTCCAACCAAATTTTCTGAAAATGTAATAAAGAGAACATATCAGAAGATATCACAAACAAGCAGTTAATACAAACCACTTGAGAAGTTTGCTGTTGCGGATACAAGTTCTTGGAAACTATACAATTTGCAGGAAGATGAGTATTTCTCTTGTAAGGCCAACAATTCTTCAGGAGTGACACTGGAATGACAAAAAAGTGGAGAAGGAGTAGCAATATCATCCGATTCATATGGCACAAGGGCACCACTCTCTGCATCTAGGTTGCAATTGCCAATAGGATCAATATTCTGTTCCTCATCAACATGGACTACAGCAGAAGGAGAGTTGGGTTGTCCTGATGCCAGGTGAAAAGAAGGGGTATTTTTCACCAAAGATTTCTGCTTATTCCTTTTTGGCAGAAACACCTGGCGCAGTAGCAACCAACCATGTTTTAGACGGTCTGGTTTGACCACTGCATTCGAATAGCTACAAGCATCATCAGGATTTTGAATTGGCACCAAAGCCAGTGAATTTTCCTGTCTCTGACTATCATTCAACCCTTCCTTAGGTAGAGCTGCAGAACTATCTGGTTTTGAACAGTCGGATTTGACCACCGGAATCGAATAATTAGAAGCATCATCAGGCTTTTGAATTGGCACTAAAGCCAGTGAATTTTCCTGTCTATGACTATCAGCCAACCCCTCCTTATGTGTGGTTGTAGAACTATCTGGCAACACTAACAGCCGTACACAGCATTCATTGCTCTTCTGGCTTCTCTTTTTCGTTAAAGATTTGCTTATGAAGGAGGGGCTTGCATTTAGTTTTACTGCCATGAAAGTTAAAAATAAATAAATCTATCAATAAAATTGCAGTCCACGTTGACATCGAACTATTACACATCAAGACAAATACGCAATACAACATAACTAAGGTTAAACTAACAGAAACTGAAATAAAAGTGGCTTTGTACCGAGTGGATATAGAGCAAAGGGTAAGAAAGATAAAAACCTTGATCACTACTCATAACAGTAGCTTCTCTGCGGAATGCAACTTTGCCACTATCAACAGCAAATACAGATACACACTTAGGCAATTTCTTTGCGCAGTATTTGGCAATGGCTGCCGAAGACCGGAGCGCGTAAAAGCTCTGAGAAGTTCCTAAAATAACCGTATCAGCACCAAGAGATTCCGCTTCCTGCACAAGCAGTTTCCGCGCCGATGTGCCTCTACACACTTTAAGCTTCAGCTCAACCTAGTCCCTCAAAAAAAAAAAAATGACAATGAACATAAAAGCGTTATGGACAACCTGAGGTTTTTCTGATTAATAAAAGTAACTAACAGGCATTAGTTGTAACGGCTCATTTTCTTTCCCTCGTATTCTAGGCATTCCAGATAAACCGTTAAGAAAGTGCAAAAAAAATTAATTACTTAATTAAAATATAATATAAATGTTCAAGTGAACCTGCTTCAAGTGGCAGAAGCCTTCGTACACACCAAGAACTGAATCAAAAGCCTTCACAAGAGAGAGCATAGATGCAGCATTCTCTGCACAAAAGGAGAAAAAAATAAGCTACATTCTAGAAAGTTCCAGAAAGAAGAGAAACTAGAGGGAGAGGAGCGAGAGAGGGACCTGAGGAGACGGCGTGAAGCGCAATGACGACGTCGCCGGGCTCGGCGACCTTGAGGAGCGTCCACGTCAGCAGCTCCCGGCTCCAGGGATCCAACTTCACACCAACGAGGAGATTCCGGCCACGGCCTCCGCCTCCGGCTCCGGTTCCTCCGCGCTGGGTGGCGGTGGCATTGTGGCCGGTGAACTTCATCGGCGTGAGAGTCCTCTCTCTCTTCTCTCCCACTGTGTCTGAGCACTTTATGTTTGTTGGGCGTTGCGAAAGCGAATCTTTGTGTCTCACTGGCCAACACACTCAGGGTAAATGTTACTCCGCTTCTCTCTTTCGCTCTCCACAGTGCGCCTTTCATCTTGACCGTTGCTTCTGTTGACTCCTATATCTCTCTCTTACTTTTTCTTTCAGATCTTTATCCCTTATAGATCTAGTCTACAGTTCACTTACTAGTGATAGGTTGAACCAAAACAGATGATACATTAATACTTAATCCAAGTTCTCAAAAATAAGTTTCCTTTTTAATAATAATAATAATAATCTTGAGATCATGAGCTTTAAAAAAAAAAAATTCAGTTATCTTTTTTAAAAGATTTTATAAAAAAATAAAAATAATTTTATATTTGGATATTTTATATAAAAAATTTTTTTATTTATCAATTATATTTGAATGTAAATTACAGCTTTTCAAAAAAGATGTTCTTTTTTTATTTTTTTAGTATTTTTACTTTTATTACTAGAAATTTGTTAAACACGCTAAAAAATAAAAAAAATCTTTTTCTATTAAAAAATATCTTTTTTATCAAAATAATAACGTTCAAACAAGTATTATATAATTAAAATTTTTAATCTAATACTATTTATTTTAACCATGTGTATACAAAAATTTAGTTATTTATATAGAATATATATTATAATATAAAATATATATTAAAAATAAATTAAATAATATATATTATATAATTATATGATTATTGATTTTTTGTGGGTATATAATATTTTATATTTAAATTTATCAAAATAGTTTTTCTTTTCTTTTGGGTTGACAGAGTTAGATAAATTATCCATATTCAAAAATAATAACACTTCTAATATTTTGAGTTAATTAAACTTATAAAGTTTAATCTGATTTTAAAAACTATAAATAATTTTTAATTTTCAATAAGAACAAAAACAATAGGTATAAAAGATAAACATATAAAACTAACTAGAAATATATCATTGTGAAAGTATCAAAAGAGAAAAACACAGATTAACTCTAATAAAAAAAATTGTGAATCTGAAACTTGGGACCATACCATTAGGCTAGTCATAATTAGTGATCATTCAAATAGTAACATTGATTGGTTAAACATTATAATAACAAAAATATTATTCGAATATTAAAATTAGTTATTAATATATTTACATATAAAAATATATATAATTTAATTTATTTTTAATATATATTTATATTGATAATTAATTTTAATAACTAATTTTAGTTTATATATAACATAATATTATAATAAACAAATTGATATTGCTTTTGTTATTTTAAATGTTAAAGGAAAAGAAGGAAGAAGGAAACGAACAACTGGCACATAACATGTTGGCGAGTACAAAAGATATGGCTGATAAATTAGTGAAGCTTTTTTAATTTTTAGTTACTTAAATGGGGAATTCTTTTTGAAATAAAATAAAAAAATATTAATTCTAGGAAAAAAATTATTTTAAGTTTATTTTTAAAGATCCAATTTTTTTTGTATGAGTGCAGTAAGTTTGTCGCATTTTTTCGACAAACCTCAGCATATTAGCCAAAATTCGTCGTATTTCTTGACAAACTTTACTAAAAAAAGTGAAGTTCATAGTATCCTTGACAAACTTCAAATGATAAATCTTATAGATACGGATATCATGTCACTTTATTTAAGCTTTACAACCATTTTTTTTAGTGTTGGAAAATACCATCTATACTACATTATTATTTTTAACATGCATGATTGAACATATAATTTCATTTTTTTTGTGAAGTTCGCGAAAATTACGGTAAATCTTGGCCAATATGCTGAGGTTTGCCAAGAGGTACGGCAAACTTCACTCCTACCCAAAAAAAAATATTTGAAATTTAAAAATGGTTTAATATTTTTTTTTTTGAAAATTGGAGATTTTTTAATTTTATTTAAAAAAAATGCCCTTAAATGTAAGTCAAGTATATCTAATTACATTCTCATCTTGTGTATTGATTTTGGTCAAGTGTCATGTAAAATATAATAATTCTGTTGTGAAAACAGAGCATCTTATGGGTCAAGCCATTTAAATAAAAAAAAGTTTAGCATAAAAGGAAAAAGAACACAAACCTTTGAAGCGGGATTCAGGCATGGAATATTTTGCTCCCTTGTCTACATATGCATGTGTTGTGCAATGTGCAGTAACTAAACTAGGTTAATTAATTAGTTAATAAACTGGAAAAGGCCAGAGAATAATTGCAATACAGCGCGACAGATATAGTATAATATTAATTATGTAGTATTTTCCGTTGGGTCCCGTATTTACTTTGATAATCAGACTGCGAATAAAAAGTGAAAGGTTTTGTATTTTGAAATTTTGTGGGAGATTCTTTTCTGTCTTTTATAACTGGTTCTTCCGAATACTGAGGAGGTCGAGTTTAAGCGTTTTCGAATAAGTCGTCAACAGAGAGAAAGAACTTTATGTCGGCCAAAATCAAACACCGCGGCGAAAATACCTGCAAAAGATACTCCGACGCTCAAGTTAGTAATAATCTTAAGAGAGAGTAATTAAGTGAGAGTGAATAAGTGAATATGAAAATTGGTAATGGAACCTGAGACTTAGCCGAGGATATTTGCTCGACTTTATAGGAGTTGTTTGACCATTTACTGTGGATAGGTCCTGGTTTGTAGGTTAGGTATGATATTCTGTTTTTTGGTGATTAGGTTTGCTGAGCACGTTTCTTATTTTCAAATGGGTGAGGCCGTTACTGTTTGTTTTCATGCCGAGCATATCGGGCCGACGATATTATCTGCTCACGTCCCGAGGTTCTTGCGCGGCCGAGGATAAGGGTGACGTATCATAGCCCCCAAGCTTATCTTGGTTTGGACAGAATTAAAGCGAGCTTTCGAATTAGGAGTGCCGAAATCCTCGGTCGCTGAGTTGTCGTCGTGTGTGCTCCTTACAGCCCCCAAGCTCAGCTTGGTCTTGTTTTAGAATTCAAAACGTTTTTTGCAGTGGTGGCTTCGTTCTGCGCGCCATCGTGACATGATTGATGTGAAACTGTGCCGCTTCTCAAGGTACCCCTGTCCGTTGGATTTGGTAGTGGTTTTAATGCTTTCCTCTTTTTTATCAAATAGAGTAAATGCATAACTTTGGTAACCGTCCGTTTTATAGAAGTTATGCTTTGCTTCACTTCTCTCCTTTTTTCTTTTCAAACTGCTGAGATTTTGGATAAAGTTTATTTTTTCTTCCTGTCTAAAAGATGAGTAAGCAAGGTCAGTTGTGATTTTCTCTTTGTTTCTTCCTTGTTTTCTTGTGTTCTTTCTTTTCTTGTCCTTGATGGAGAACTGTGATGTGGTAGATCCTTACGACTGGGTTGATGCTAGGGTAAGGAAACGCATGTCTCAGTTTGAGGATGAGGAGTCTGTGAGGTTGCTGGGGTCGAGTATTTGGGTTAGAGATGGTAGTAATGTTAGGATAGAATTGTTGCCTTGTGGGAGGGATGACCGGGTCTGTGACCGATTAGGGGATTGGTCCTTTTTCTATATGTATAGCTGTCTGTTTACTGAGCTCGGTGTGAAACTTTCATTTACTAAGTTCGAGTGTGGGGTTCTGTATTGGTTGAACTGTGCCCCAACTCAGCTTCACCCTAATTCTTGAGGTTTTGTTCGTGCGTTTGAAATACTGATGGAGTTGCTAGAGCGTCCGCCGTCTCTTAGGTTGTTTTTCTCCTTGTTTCAGGCGAAGGGGTAAATAGGGGTTTGTGGGTGAACCTTAGTAGCTATCCCCGTCGTGTGATTTTTGGACTGTATAAGTCATCGTTTAAGGACTTCAAATCTATGTTTGTGAAAGTTAGGAGTATACCCGAGGACTTCCCCTTTTACTTGAACGAGCATTTAGTGGAAAGGTTCCCCTTGTTCTGGTGTGCCGAGCCATATCAAGCATTGGATGTAGATGATAGGCTTGTTGATGATGATATTATAATGGATTTTTTGTTTAAGTCTTTGGGACCAAAGGGTTTATTGTCGGTTGCTGAAATGTTGAAATGGGATACCGATAAACAAGCTGTGTATGATCACATAGATAAATTGATTTACTATGTTTGTTTCCTTTTCTGCTTTGATATGCTGACTCTGATTTGGTTGCTTGTGGTTCTCAGTCGAGAAAGCTCCTGCGATCACTACTGCAGGCTTGAAATCTTACTTCAATCAACGTAAGAAGGGGGAGAAAGAGGTCTCTTTGAATGTTGGGAAAGGTCCTGCTGCGTTAGTTCAGTATGGTCCAGGGCAGAAGCATAAGAGGAAAAAGGGGCACGCTTAGGGCAGCCTTGCCGAGGTCTTAGAGGGTAAGGGGGAGTCGTCCATGATACTACAGATGGTTGAGTCTGCATATGAGTCTCAGAGGAGGCTCCATGGTTATGGTGAGAACGAGCATGCTAGGTCTTTGTGGGCGAAGCTGTACCCTTTTGGCACCATGGCTGATGAGCTTTGCTGTTTCCCGGATGACATGAAGATGATCAACGAAGTTGGCCGAGCTGGTGTTAGCCAATTTCTTCAGGTAAAAGCTTTGTTTGTAGTGTTGTAAGCTTTTGTTGATGTCGCTTATTTACTGAGTTGCTTTTCCATAGGTGATTGGTGCTCGGATCGTTGCTATTGGTTGGTCCCAGGAGCTTGCCTTAGAGCGGGAGGAGAAAGAGGCTTCTCGTGTTGAGGAACTATCTAGAATCATCCAGAAAAAGGAGGAGAAGATTGTTGAGTTGTCTTCTTCCATAGAAAAGAAAAAGCTGGAATTGGCTAAGGAGCAGAAACTGCGCAAGTCTTCTTCTGAGAAGTTGAAGACCATGGAGTCCGAGAATGACCAACTTTCTGCTCGGATCAAAGAGTTAGAGGGTGGAATTTACGAGGTTTTTTCTCAAGGTTTTGAGCGTGCCGTTTGTCAGGTTAAAGTGCTCTTCCTGGAAGCTGATCCTTCGAAGCTTGATGTCATGAAGGTGGTCATGAATGGTGAGCTTGTGGATGATGAGGCTGCTGCCGGAAGCGATAGCGAGGGGTCCAGCATTGGTGATAAGGCAGAGTAGGCCTTTAGTTTATACTTTCTTTTGTAAGCTCTGTACATGGTGTATTGGGTTTTAGACTTGTGACTGTTTTGGCTTTGTTTGAACAATTTCGAGTATTATCCTCGGTAGTGATATTTTGGTTTCCGAGTATGTAGCTCGGCTTGGCAATGACTGCTTTAGTTTTATAAAATATGATATTTTCGCAAAGCTATGAGAATGATATGTTGTGTTGCGATAATAATTACGTGTATGTATTGACGATGGCCGCAGCCATTTCTTGCTTGGTCGGATTGTTAATAAGGAGAGCAGTGGCCCTAATATAAGGGTTTTGGTGGAGTGATCCCTTAGGATTCGCTTGGATAACTTGATGTTTGTTTTATTCGTTTCTATTCTTCCCGAGTAATATACTCGGTATGTGCATTTTGACTTCCGAGTATGAAGCTCGGATTATTTTGAACATTCATTGATTGTCAAGGTAAATAATGTCTTGATTTGTAATGTAAGGTACATTGGTATGATGATTTGTGGCGTCCGGCCTCGTTAAAATCCTCTCCGAGTAAAACCCATGTACTTTTGGGAAAAAACCTTCGAAGGGGAAAAAGAGTACCATCATTCGCGCATTTACAGATTGCATCATGATTGATACTCCCTTAGGGAGGAGACATTCCACGTTCCTAGAAGTTGATCTCCTTTAAGAGTTTTGACGAGCAGATAATTTATACGTTTTTTAGCATTGTTTTTAGGTAGTTTTTAGTATGATCTAGCTACTTTTAGGGATGTTTTCATTAGTTTTTATGCTAAATTCACATTTCTGGACTTTACTAGGAGTTTGTGTGTTTTTCTGTGATTTCAGGTATTTTCTGGCTGAAATTGAGGGACCTGAGCAAAACTCTGATAGGAGGCTGACAAAGGACTGCTGATGCTATTGGATTCTGACCTTCTTACACTTGAAATAGATTTTTTGGAGCTATAGAACTCAAATGGTGTGCTCTCAACGGTGTTGGAAAGTAGACATCCAGAGCTTTCTAGCAATATATAATAGTTCTTACTTTATTCGAGATTAGACGACGCAAACTGGCATTCAACGCCAGTTCCATGCTGCATTCTGGAGTCAAACGCCAGAAACACGTCACAAACCAGAGTTAAACGCCAAAAACACGTTACAACTTGGCGTTTAACTCTAAAAGAAGCCTCTACACGTGTGAGTCTCAAGCTCAGCCCAAGCACACACCAAGTGGGCCCCGGAAGTGGATTTATGCATCAATTACTTATTCCTGTAAACCCTAGTAGCTAGTCTAGTATAAATAGGACATTTCACTATTGTATTAGATATCTTGGTTCCATCTTGGTTTCGTCTTTTATCTTAGCATCCATCTTTGGACGTTTGGTTCTTAGACTTTGGGGGCTGGCCATTCGGCCATGCCTGAACCTTGATCACTTATGTATTTTCAACGGTGGCGTTTCTACACACCATAGATTAAGGGTGTGGAGTTCTGCTGTACCTCGAGTTTTAATGCAATTACTACTATTTTCTATTCAATTCAGTTTATTCCTGTTCTAAGATATTCGTTGCACTTCAACATGATGAATGTGATGATCCGTGACACTCATCATCATTCTCACCTATGAGCACGTGCTTGACAACCACTTCCGTTCTACTGTAGAAAGAGCGAGTATCTCTTGGATTCCTTAATCAGAATCTTCGTGGTACAAGCTAGAATTTTTGGCGGTATTCATGAGAATCCGGAAAGTCTAAACCTTGTTTGTGGTATTCCGAATAGGATTCAGGGATTGAATGACTGTGACGAGCTTCAAACTTGCAATTGTTGGGCGTGATGACAAACGCAAAAGAATCAATGGATTCTATTCCGACATGATCGAGAACCGACAGATGATTAGCCGTGCTGTGACAAGAGCATTTGGACCTTTTTCACTGAGAGGATGGGATGTAGCCATTGACAACGGTGATGCCCTACAAACAGCTTGCCATGGAAAGGAGTAAGAAGGATTGAAAGTAAGAAAGCAGTGTGTTGCAGAGATTCAACAGGGATAAAGCATCTATATACACTTATTTGAAATTTTCGCCAATGATTTACATAAGTATTTCTATCTTTATTTTATGCTTTAAATTATTATTATTTTCGAACACCATTATAAACCATTTGAATCCGCCTAACTGAGATTTACAAGATGACCATAGCTTGCTTCATACCAACAATCTCCGTGGGATCGACCCTTACTCACGTAAGGTATTACTTGGACGACCCAGTGCACTTGCTGGTTAGTTGTGCGGAGTTGTGAAGAAAGTGCTGAGTTAGTAGATGCGCATATCAAGTTGAATGCCATTGTTAGAGATCACAATTTATGCGCAACAAGTTTTTGACGCGTTGCCGGGAATTGTTCGAGTTTGGACAACTGACGGTTCATCTTGTTGCTCAGATTAGGTAATTTTCTTTTCAAAAAATTTTCAAAAATCTTTCAAATTTTTTTCCTTTTTCGTTTTTCCAAAAATTAATTTTTGAAAAATAAAATAAAAATCCAAAAAAATTAATAAATAAATAAAAACTAAAAATATTTTGTGTTTCTTGTTTGAGTCTTGTGTCATGTTTTAAGTTTGGTGTCAATTGCATGTTTCTATTTTTCTTGCATTTTTCGAAAATTCATGCATGTGTTCTTCATGATCTTCAAGTTGTCCTTGACAAGTCTTCTTGTTTGATCTTTAAATTTTCTTGTTTTGTGTTTTTTGTTGTTTTTCATATGCATTTTTGCATTCATAGTGTTTAAGCATTGAAAATTTCAAAGTTTAGTGTCTTGCATGTTTTTCTTTTCTTAAAAATTTTTCAAAAATAAGTCTTGATGTTCATCTTGATCTTCAAAGTGTTATTGGTGTTCATCTTGACATTCATAGTGTTCTTGCATGTATTAAGTGTTTTGATCCAAAATTTTCATGTTTTGGGTCATATTTGTGTTTTTCTCTCTCCTCATTAAAAAAATTTCAAAAAAAATTTCAAAAAAATATCTTTTCCTTATTTTTCTCATAAATTTCGAAATTTTGGGTTGACTTAGTCAAAAATTTTTAAAATTAGTTGTTTCTTGTTAGTCAAGTCAAGATTTCAATTTTAAAAATCTTATCTTTTCAAAATCTTTTTCAAAAATCAAATCTTTTTTCATTTTTTTAATATTTTCAAAAATTGTAAAAATTATTTTTCAAAATCTTTTTCTTATCTTTATTTCAAAATTTCGAAAACTTTACTAACAATTAATGTGATTGATTCAAAAATTTGAAGTTTGTTACTTTCTTGTTAAGAAAGGTTCAATCTTTAAATTCTAGAATCATAACTTTTAGTTTCTTGTTAGTCAAGTAATCAATTTTAATTTTAAAAATCAAATCTTTTTCAAAATATCTTTTCAATCATATCTTTTCAAAATATCTTTTTCAAATCATATCTTTTTCAAAATCAATTTCAAAAATATTTTCTAACTTCTTATCTTTTCAAAATTGATTTTCAAATCTTTTTCAACTAACTAATTAACTTTTTGTTTGTTTCTTATCTTTTTCAAAACTACCTAACTACTTTTCTCTCTCTAATTTTCGAAAATTCCTCACCTCTTTTTCAAAATTCTTTTTAATTAACTAATTGTTTCAAATTTTAATTTTAATTTTATTTCTTCTCTTAATTTTCGAAAACTCCTCTCTCTCATCTTCTTCTATTTATTTATTTCTCTATTAACACTTCTCTTCATCTCAAGAATTCGAACCTATCCTCTCCCTTGTATTTGGATTCTTATCTTTTCCTTCTTCTGGTCCTTCTTTCTTCTACTAACATAAAGGAATCTCTATATTGTGACATAGAGGATTCCTCTTCCTTTTCTGTTCTCTTCTCTTTCATATGAGCAGGAACAAGGAAAAAGGCATTCTTGTTGAAGCTGATCCTAAACCTGAAAGGACTCTGAAGAGAAAACTAAGAGAAGCTAAAATACAACAATCCAAAGACAACCTTACTGAAATTTTCGAACAAGAAAAGGATATGGCAGCCGAACCCAACAACAATAATGCAAGGAGGATGCTTGGTGACTATACTACACCTACTTCCAAGTTTGATGGAAGAAGCATCGCAATCCCTACCATTGGAGCAAACAATTTTGAGCTGAAACCTCAACTAGTTGCTCTAATACAACAGAACTGCAAGTTCCATGGACTTCCATCAGACTAATGGAGTAGATCTTGAAGTCTACAGGCCCATGCTTTTTCCTTTTCTGTAAGAGACAGAGCTAGAACATGGTTGGACTCACAACCTAAAGATAGCCTGGACTTCTGGGATAAGCTGGTTACGACCTTCTTGGCTAAGTTCCTTCCTCCTCAAAAGCTGAGCAAGCTTAGAGTGGATGTTCAGACCTTCAAACAAAAAGATGGTGAATCCCTCTATGAAGCTCGGGAAAGATACAAGCAGATGACCAAAAGGTGTCCTTCTAACATGCTTTCAAAGTGGACCATTCTGGATATATTCTATTATGGTCTATTTGAGTTCTCTAAGATGTCACTGGACCATTCTACAGGTGGATCCATTCACCTAAAGAAAACACCTACAGAAGCTCAAGAACTCATTGACATGGTTGCAAATAACCAATTCATGTACACTTCTGAGAGGAATTCTATGAATAATGGGACGTCTCAGAGGAAGGGAGTTCTTAAAATTGATACTCTGAATGCCATATTGGCTCAGAACAAAATGTTGACTCAGCAAGTCAACATGATTTCTCAAATTCTGAATGGATGGCAAAATGCATCCAACAGTACTAAAGAGGCATCTGAAGAAGAAGCTTATGATCCTGAGAACCTTGCAATAGCAGAGGTAAATTACATGGGTGAATCTTATAGAAACACCTATAATTTCACATGGAGAAATCATCCAAATTTCTCATGGAAGGATCAACAAAAGCCCTAACAAGGCTTTAATAATGGTGGAAGAAACAGGCTCAGCAATAGCAAGCCTTTTCCATCATCTTCTCAGCAACAGACAGAGAATTCTGAGCAGAGTACCTCTAGCTTAGCAAACATAGTCTCTGATCTGTCTAAAGCCACTTTAAGTTTTATGAGTGAAACAAGGTCCTCCATTAGAAATTTGGAGGCACAAGTGGGCCAGCTGAGTAAGAAAGTCACTGAAACTCCTCTTAGTACTCTCCCAAGCAATACTGAAGAGAATCCAAAAAGAGAGTGCAAGGCCATTGATATTGTCAATATGGCCGAATCCAAGGAGGAAGGGGACGACGTGAATCCCAAGGAGGAAGACCTCATGGGACGTCTCCCAGACAAGAAGGAGTTCCTTACTGAGGACCTAAATGAATCTGAGGCTCATATAGAGACCATAGAAATCCCATTAAACCTTCTTATGCCATTCATGAGCTCTGAAGACTATTCTTCCTCTGAAGAGGATGAAGTTATAACTGGAGAGCAAGTTGCTCAATATTTAAGAGCTATCATGAAGCTGAATGCCAAGTTGTTTGATAATGAGACTTGGGAAGATGCACCTCCCTTGCTCATTGGTGAACTAGATAAATGGGTTCAGCAAACTCTACCTCAAAAGAGACAAGATCCTGGTAAATTCCTAATATCCTGTACCATAGGCACCAGAACCTTTGAGAAGGCTCTGTGTGACCTAAGGTCAGGCATAAATCTTATGCCACTCTCTGTAATGGAGAAACTGGGGATAATTGAGGTACAACCTGTCACATTCTCATTACAGATGGCAGACAAGTCAGTAAGAAAAGCTTATGGATTGGTAGAGGACGTGTTAGTAAAGGTTAAAGGCCTTACATCCCTGCTGATTTCATAATCTTAGACACTAGGAAGGAGGAGGATGAATGCAACATCCTTGGAAGACCCTTCCTAGCCACAGCAGGAGCTGTGATTGATGTTGACAGAGGAGAGCTAGTCCTTCAATTGAATGGGGACTACCATGTGTTTAAAGCCCAAGGATACTCCTCTACAACCATGGAGAGGAAGCATGAAAAGCTTCTCTCAATACAGAGTCAAACAAAGACCCACAATCAAACTCTAAGTTTGGTGTTGGGAGGCCACAACCAAACTCTAAGTTTGGTGTTGAATCCCCACATTCAAACTCTAAGTTTGGTGTTGGTAGTTCACAACATTGACCTGATCACCTGTGTGGCTCCATGAGAGCCCACTGTCAACCTATTGACATTAAAAATGCGCTTATTGGGAGGCAACCCAATTTTTATTTATCTAGTTTTATTTTTATTTTATTGTTCTTTTATGTTTTATTAGGTTCATGATCATGTGGAGTTACAAAACAATCATTAAAATTAAAAACAGAATCAAAAACAGCAGAGGAAAAAGCACACCCTGGAGGCAGAGCTTACTGGCGTTTAAACGCCAGTAAGGAGCATCTGGCTGGCGTTCAACGCCAGAACAAAGCATGAATCTGGTGTTGAACGCCAGAAACATGCAGCAATCTGGCGTTTAAACGCCAGGATTGCACCCTGAGGAAAGTTGGCGTTCAACGCCAGAAACATGCTGTAGACTGGCGTTGAACGCCCAAAACAAGCATAGAACTGGCGTTTAACGCCAGAAACAAGCATCAATATGGCGTTAAACGCCAGGATTGCATGCAGAGGGCATTTTTGCACGCCTCATTGGTGCAGGGGTGCAAATCCTTGACACCTCAGGATCTGTGGATCACACAGGATCATCTCAGGATCTGTGGACCCCACAGGATCCCTACCTACCTCAAGTCACCTTCTCTCTTCTTCACACAATCCAATAACACTCTTCCCAAAAGCCCTTCACCAATCACCTTAATCTCTCTTCCCAATTACCCCCTTCACCACTCACATCCATCCACTCTTCCCCATAAACCCCACATACCCTCAAAATTCAAAAACACTTTCCCACCCAAACCCACCCTAAATGGCCGAACCTACTCCCTCTCCCTTCACTATATAAACCCTTCTATCCTTCTTCATTTTCCCACACCACAACCCTCTCTTTTTCACCTTGGCCGAAAATACACACCTCTCTCCTTCTCCTCCATTTATTTTCTTCTTCTTCTTCTTCTTCTATTCTTTCTTTCTTTGCTCGAGGACGAGCAACATTCTAAGTTTGGTGTGGTAAAAGCATAGCTTTTTTTGTTTTTCCATAACCACTTATGGCACCTAAGGCCGAAAAAACCTCTAGAAAAGGAAAAGCGAAGACAAAAGCTTCCACCTCTAAGTCATGGGAGATGGAGAGATTCATCTCAAAGGTCCATCAAGACCACTTCTATGAAGTTGTGGCCAAGAAGAAGGTGATCCCTGAGGTCCCTTTCATGCTCAAGAAAAATGAGTGTCCGGAGATCAGACATGAGATCCAAAGAAGAGGTTGGGAAGTTCTGACCAACCCCATTCAACAAGTCGGAATCCTAATGGTTCAAGAGTTCTATGCCAATGCATGCATGGATCACTAGGAACCATGATTAAAGTATGAACCCAAATCCAAAGAATTATCTTACAATGGTTCGGGGGAAATACTTAGATTTCAATCCGAAAAATGTAAGGTTGGCATTCAACTTGCCCATGATGCAAGGAGATGCACGCCCATACACTAGAAGGGTCAACTTTGATCAAAGGTTGGACCAAGTCCTTATGGACATATGTGTGGAAGGAGCTCAATGGAAAAGAGACTCAAAAGGCAAGCCGGTTCAATTAAGAAGACTGGACCTAAATCCTGTAGCTCGAGGATGGTTGGAGGCTCATCATCAAGAAATCCCTGAGATACCTCAAGGGATGCACTTTCCTCCCAACAACTATTGGGAACAACTCAACACTTCTCTAGAAGACTTGAGTTACAACATGGATCAATTAAGGGTGGAACATCAAGAGCACTCCATCATTCTCCATAAGATTAGAGAAGATCAAAAAGCAATGAGGGAGGAGCAACAAAGGCAAGGAAGAGACATAGAAGAGCTCAAGGACATCATTGGTCCTTCAAGGAGAAGGCGCCATCATCACTAAGGTGAACTCATTCCTTTCTCTTATTTCTCTGTTTTTCGGTTTTTATGCTCATGTTTATCTATGTTTTATGTCTTTATTACATGATCATTAGTATTTAGTAACTATGTCTTAAAGCTATGAATAATTCCATGAATCCTTCACCTTTTTTAAATGAAAAAATATTTTTAATTCAAAAGAACAAGAAGTACATGAGTTTCAAATTCATCCTTGAAATTAGTTTAATTATATTGATGTGGTAACAACACTTTTTGTTTTATGAATGAATGCTTGAACAGTGCATATTTTTTATCTTGTTGTTTATGAATGTTAAAATTGTTGGCTCTTGAAAGAATGATGAAAAAGAGAAATGTTATTGATGATCTAAAAAATCATAAAATTGATTCTTGAAGCAAGAAAAAGCAGTGAATAACAAAAGCTTGCGAAAAAAAAATAATGGCGAAAAAAAAAGAGAGAAAAAGAAAAAGCAAGCAGAAAAAGCCAATAGCCCTTAAAACCAAAAGGCAAGGGTAAAAAGGATCCAATACTTTGAGCATCAATGGATAGGAGGGCCCAAGGAAATAAATCCAGGCCTAAGCGGCTAAATCAAGTTGTCCCTAACCATGTGCTTGTGGCATGCAGGTCCAAGTGAAAAGCTTGAGACTGAGTGGTTAAAGTCGTGATCCAAAGCAAAAGAGTATGCTTAAAAACCCTGGACACCTCTAAAAAGGTTCACCAGTTATGTGTCTGTGGCATTTATGTATCCAGTGGTAATACTGGAAAACAAAGTACTTGGGGCCACGGCCAAGACTCATAAAAGTAGCTGTGTTCAAGAATCAACAAACTTAACTAGGAGAATCAATAACACT
>NC_029774.3:111828099-111843384 GCF_000817695.3 Arachis duranensis | reverse complement strand
TCAGCCCAAGCACACACCAAGTGGGCCCCGGAAGTAGATTTATGCATCAATTACTTATTCCTGTAAACCCTAGTAGCTAGTCTAGTATAAATAGGACATTTCACTATTGTATTAGATATCTTGGTTCCATCTTGGTTTCGTCTTTTATCTTAGCATCCATCTTTGGACGTTTGGTTCTTAGACTTTGGGGGCTGGCCATTCGGCCATGCCTGAACCTTGATCACTTATGTATTTTCAACGGTGGAGTTTCTACACACCATAGATTAAGGGTGTGGAGCTCTGCTGTACCTCGAGTTTTAATGTAATTACTACTATTTTCTATTCAATTCAGTTTATTCCTGTTCTAAGATATTCGTTGCACTTCAACATGATGAATGTGATGATCCGTGACACTCATAATCATTCTCACCTATGAGCGCGTGCTTGACAACCACTTCCGTTCTACTGTAGAAAGAGCGAGTATCTCTTGGGTTCCTTAATCAGAATCTTCGTGGTATAAGCTAGAATTGTTGGCGGTATTCATGAGAATCCGGAAAGTCTAAACCTTGTTTGTGGTATTCCGAATAGGATTCAGGGATTGAATGACTGTGACGAGCTTCAAACTTGCAATTGTTGGGCGTGATGACAAACGCAAAAGAATCAATGGATTCTATTCCGACATGATCGAGAACCGACAGATGATTAGCCGTGCTGTGACAAGAGCATTTGGACCTTTTTTACTGAGAGGATGGAATGTAGCCATTGACAACGGTGATGTCCTACAAACAGCTTGCCATGGAAAGGAGTAAGAAGGATTGAAAGTAAGAAAGCAGTCTATTGCAGAGATTCAACAGGGATAAATCATCTCCATACACTTATCTAAAATTCCCGCCAATGATTTACATAAGTATTTCTATCTTTATTTTATGCTTTAAATTATTATTATTTTCGAACACCATTATAAACCATTTGAATCCGTCTAACTGAGATTTACAAGATGACCATAGCTTACTTCATACCAACAATCTCCATGGGATCAACCCTTACTCACGTAAGGTATTACTTGGACGACCCAGTACACTTGCTGGTTAGTTGTGCGGAGTTGTGAAGAAAGTGCTGAGTTAGTAGATGCGCATATCAAGTTGAATGCCATTGTTAGAGATCACAATTTACGCGCACCAGGTTTCTAGTTTATAAGCCCCCTTTCCGAGATGCTGAAGGACTCGAAAAGGTCCCTTCCAATTTGCTGCTAATTTGCCATGTGCTGGAAGTTTCCTGGCCTCCTCTGTTCGCCTGAGTACGAGGTCTCCGTTGTTGAAAGACCTATGAACTACTCTTTTGTTGTGTCTTCGCTCTATGTATTATTTTCTGGCTCGCTGCTTTATGGCTGAAATGTTACTTTCTTCTTCTACAAGTTCCAACTCGGCTGCCCTAGCTTGCAAATTATTCGATTGATCATAGAGCTCGGTCCTTAATGTTGGGACGCTGACCTCTACTGGGATGAGTGCTTCTGCACCATATACCAACTTGAAAGGAGTTTCTCCTGTGGCAGATTGAATGCTGGTACTGTAACTCCATAGGATTTCTGGAATGAGGTCGGCCCACTCTCCTTTAGCCTCGCCGAGCTTTTTCTTTAATCACTGCAAGATAATTCTGTTAGCTTATTCAACTTGTCCGTTAGTTTGCGGGTGCTCTACTGAGCTGAAATGATGTTTGATGTTAAAATTTGTTAGAAAGGCAGCGAGCTTATGATCTGTAAATTGTCTCCCGTTATCCGAGATTATCTCTCTTGGGATACCGTATCTGCATATAATATTTTTCCATAAAAAAGATCGCACTTTTTCTGCCGTTATATGTGCCAGTGGTTGTGCTTCTATCCACTTAGAGAAATAGTCTATTGATACTAAGAGGAACTTTACCTGGCCTGGCGCTTTCGGGAAAGGTCTGAGGATATCCAATCTCCACCTATCGAAAGGCCAGCTTACCTCTATGATATGGAGTTCCTCGGCCGGGGTTTCTGAGAGGGTGGCGTATTTTTGACAATTATCACATGTCTTGACTTTCGAGATGCAGTCCCTTTTTATCATCGGCCAATAATATCCTGTTTGCAGAATCTTTGCCGCTAATGCTCAGCCGCCGATGTGGTTGCCACAGACCCCTTCGTGCGTTTCTACCATGACATCCTCGGCCTCCTCCTTGCTGATACATTTAAGGAGCGGTTGGGAGTGTCCTCGTCTGTACAGGGTATTTCTGAGTACTGTGTAGAAACTTGTTCTTCTTCATCGTCTGGTACGATACCTGTGTTGATGTAGTTGAGAAAAGGTGTTCTCCAATCTGGTACCTGCAGGATGCTTAAGATTGTGTCATGCTCAAAGCACGGCTTGTTGAGTGTTAATTGTGACAGTGCCGGCGTGTTTTCCGTTTGCCTTGTTGTAGCTAACTTGGATAACACGTCGGCTCTGGTATTTTGTTCTCGGTTTACATGAATAATGTCAAATTTACTAAACTTTGAGATGAGATCTTTTGTTATGAGCCAATATTTCTCTAACAAAGGATTTTTTACCTGGAATTCGCCCTTTACTTGGTGCACAACTAATGAAGAGTCACAGTAAACTGTTATTCGAGGTATTTTCAGTTCTTGGGCGAGCTTAAGTGCAGCGAGTAAAGCTTCGTACTCTGCCTAATTATTGCTTGCGTTGAAGCGGAATTGTAGTGATTGTTCGGCTACCACTTTGTCTCCTTCCTTCAGCAATATCCCTACTCCACTGCCTTCTTTGTTTGACGCTCCATCCACATGTATACTCCAATTGATCTCTGTGTTTTGTGTGTCATTAGTCATCTCTGATATAAAGTCAGCTAGCACCTGTGATTTTAGTGTTTTCCTTGACTCGTACTGAATGTCGAACTCGGAGAGTTCGACCGACTATTTCATTAACCTTCCGGCGAGCTCAGGTCTGGTTAATATCTGTCTTAACGGTTGATCTGTTCGTACTATGATTGTGTGGCTCTGGAAGTAATGTCGCAGCCTTCTTGCTGTGGTGATTAATGCTAGCTGTTCTATCTTCGGGTACCTTGTTTCTGTTGGTTGTAGTACCCTGCTGATGAAGTATACTAGGCTTTGCTTTCTTCCTGTTTCTGTTACTAGTACCGAACTTATAGCATGGTTAGATACAGATAAATATAAACACAATGGCTTACCTGCCTCAGTCTCTGAAGGATTGGTGGTGATGTTAATAGCTGTTTGAGTTCTGTAAAGGAGTTTTCACATTTGTCTGTCCATGTGAATTTTTTGCCTTTAGAGAATGTCTGGAAAAAGTGATAAGATCGGTTTGCCACTGCGGGTAGGAAACGTGACAGGGCGGCTATTCTCCCTGCTAGCTGCTAAACTTCTTTGACTGTTTTTGGGCTCGTCATGTGCAGCACTGCATTGCATTTCTCCGGGTTGGCTTCGATACCTCACGATGTTAGCATGAACCCAAGGAACTTCCCTCCTTGGACTCTAAAAGAGCATTTGTCCGGATTGAGTCTCATGTTATATGCTCAGAGTTGTTTGAAGATTTCTACCAAGTCATCATAGTGTGACCCTTGCGTAGGTGTTTTTGCTACCATATCGTCTACATAGACCTCCATATTCCGGCCTATCTGCTGTTGGAATACTTTGTCCATTAGCCTTTGATATGTCGCACCTGCATTCTTTAAGCAAAAAGGCATTACCTTGTAACAAAAATTTCCATGTTCTGTTATAAAAGCTGTTTTGCTTTGGTCCTCTGGGTGCATCAAAATCTGGTTATGACCAGAGTATGCATCCATAAAACTCAAGGCTTTGAAACCAGAAGCGTTATCAACTAATTTATCAATGCAAGGTAATGGATATGCATCTTTAGGGAAAGCTTTGTTTAAGTTTGTAAAGTCGACGCACATGTGCCATTTACTTGAGTTCTTCCTTACCATTACCACGTTGGACAACCATGTGGTGAAGCAGATTTCTCTGATGAAACCTGCGTTGAGGAGCTTCTTGGTTTCTTCGAGTGTTGCTTGTTTTTTCTCCTCTCTGATGTTTCTTTTTTTCTGTGCCACTGGTCGGACTGTTTTGTCGATCGCTAACTTGTGGCAGATGACCTCTAGACTTATTTCGGGCATGTTAGTTGGTGTCCATGGGAATAGGTCGGCGTTCTGGCGCAGTATGTGTATGAGTCTTGCTCGGTCTGCCCCATCTAATGCTTCTCCAATGTATGTGCATTGTTTGTCATCTGCCATTAATGTTATTTGTTGAAGGTTGTCCATTGGCCGAGGTCTTTCACCGAGGTCTTCTCTCGGGTCAAGGTCGGCTACCGTTGCTGTGTCGGTAGAATTGTGAATTGCTTAGACCTGGAGCCAAGCTTCTTGCTTTGTTTGGATCTGCTTTAGACTAGCATTGTAGCACTGCCGAGCTTCTTGGTGGTCAGCGTATACTGTTGCTATTCTGTTTTCCTACACTGGGAACTTAACGCACAAGTGTAATATGGATACTATCGCTTTGAATATATTCAAGGCGGGTCTCCCAATTATAACATTATAAGGGCTATAACAGTCTACTATTAGGTATAGAATATCAGTGGATTTCGACATAGGGATCTCTCCTATTGTGGTCGTTAGCCATATATGCCCCATGATGGGGACCTGACGTGGCGGAAATTGGCGAATTAAGAATTCATTAATAGGGACACGTTGCAAGTACAGTCCTTAACCAGCCGAGAATCCGCTTATCAATTTAAAAAGGGATTGTCACAATATTAAAAATTAAAATACTGGGAGTATGAATCCCAGGTCGTCTCCCAACGAGTTGCAGAGAGATGTGCTATTCTATCAATCGGGTGTTTTCAAAAATGGTTGATTTGATAAGTAGGAAATTAATTTAGAGAATTTAATTACTTTTAAATAAAAGCTTTGACTGGGGGTAGATTAGTTGGAAGCCCTATTCTTGTTAAAATACTCTCAAGATTAATTAATAATTGGAAGTTACTTTGCTTAGTTAACCCTTACTAGGTAAAGAAAAGTCAAGCAAGTTGGAAATTTGTTTATAGTCATAAGTCCTAATCCACTCCCTTAGGAAGGACTAGAGTTAATGATTAGAGGTTGATTCAACGATAAACCCAATTATAATTTCTCTCTTGAGTAATTCAACTCAAGGCTTCCTTTCAATCATCCCACAATCAAGTCATGGGACTACTCACTCATCATAATTATAAAATTCACAGAATCAATGGTGAAAATAAAAGAAGACATGATAAATAATAGTAAAAGGATTAATTGAAAATAAAAATAGTCTATATTAATAACTTGTAGAAATAATCCAGTGTCAACTCTAGAGGGATTAAGAATATGGAAGAATAAATATAGAAAGTAAATAATAAAATAAAATGACTAGTACCGGAGGTAGACTCTTTTCAAAAGCTAAAGCCAAAATATCTTCCAATCCTAATTATGAATGCTCAAGTGAGTGTAAAACCTAGGGGAGGAGTAAATCCAGATCTAAAACTAAAAATTATGTAGAATGAATTGTTCTCTTATATCTCTGCATGTTCCCTGGCTCTAATCTGTGTTTTTGGGCCGAAAACTGGGTTGAAATTTGGCCCAGAAACGCTGCCAGCGACTTCTAAATTTCTGCAGATCGCGCACATCATGTGGCCGCGTCATTCATGTGGATGCATCATTCGGCGTTTTGCTTTTCCATGCAGACGCGTCGTCTATGCCTCTGCGTTGCTTGTGCTTTTTCAATCCGCGCGGTCGCGTGAGCCATGCGACCGCGTCACTGCGATTTCCTCTCTTCTGCGCGGTCGCGTGAATCAGGCGGCCGCGTCACTTCTCGCTGGTCGTCTCCTCAATTTCTTGTATTTCTTCCATTTTTGCAAGCTTCCTTTCCAATCTCCCACTCATTCATGCCCTATAAAGCTTGAAACACTTAATGCACAGATCACGGCATCGAATGGAACAAAGGAGAATTAAAATACCTAATTAAAAGTCTCCAGGAAGTAAGTTTTCAATCATGTAATAATTTTAGGAAGGAAATATAAATGCATGCTAATTATATGAATAAGTGGGTAAAGACCATGATAAAACCACACAATTAAACACATTGTAAACCATAAAATAGTGGTTTATCAACCTCCCCACACTTAAACATTAGCATGTCCTCATGCTTAATTGAAGGAGATAGAATAAATGAGTAGGAACATGTAAAAACTCATGCAATGCAATGCAACCTATAAGAATATGAATGCAACTATATGAATTGGCCTACATGATTAAAAATAGATAAGTTCTCTAAGACAAAATACGGAGCAGATTTCACTAATTCAGAGCATGTTGAAAAAGTAGATAAATTTGTAAGAAGATAGCTTGTGAAAGCAGGGAATACAGGATTGAGCATTGAACCCTTACTGTTGGTGTATATGCACTTTAATCATCTCTAGTGTATGGGGTAATCACTCTATCCTTCTCTAATCATGCTTTCAAAATTTTTGTTTTTCACCTAATCAATCAACAATTTTAAAAATGCCAATGCAAACATCATGAGGTCTTTTCATGGTTGTAATGGGGCTAAGGTAAAGGTGAGGATACACATATGGCTAAGTGGGCTTATATATTGAATCTTTAATTAACCCAAGCTCCTACCTAACATACATATACTCTATATAATTTCAGCATTCATCTTAGCTACCCAAAATTCCCTTTTCACATTCCATATTCATGTATCAACCTTTATTTTGATTTTTATCATATGTGCATTGATTATAAAATTCTGACTTATCATTGGGGTGGTTTTGTCCCCTTATTCACTAAAATAGAAATTTTTTTTGGCTTATCAATGCACATAGATTTGTAATTTCCTTATATGGTTTCACAATAAGTACCCAAATTCCCTTTATTCTATTATGATATATTTATATTTCCCTTTATTCCCACAATTTTTCCACACTCAATTAATACACAAATTCTATCTTAAGCTAACCAAAGATTCAATTGGGATTTTCAATTGTTTTTCGCTTAAGGCTAGTAATGTGGTATAGTATAGAACGAATGGGATTAAAAATAGCTCAAAGTGGTTAACAAAGGTAGTTAAAAAGGGTTGGTTTATTTGGAATATGTGAGTTAAACAAACAATGGCCTCAATCATATACATGCATCTAACACATTAATTTTGGACATATAGGATAAAATAAAATTCAGATTACAATCATAGAGAAGTAAACACACAAGAAAAAAGTGTTTATGGTTAAATAGTGTAACCATGTATTTAGGCTCAAAGTCTCACGGGTTGTGTGTTCTTTTTAGCTCAAAGATTCTGTTCCAATTTCAACTTCAAACAAATTTAACATAAATATTTTGATTTGAATTAGTGAAATTTTTGAAAAATATATGGTCTTAAAAGAAACTTATTGTCTTTTCAATCAGGTAGAATATGCATGCAATTAACCTACTAATATGCAATCTATCCTATTCCAAAGAAGAAGAAATTGGTGTTAGGAGAAAATAATTACCTCCGGAAGTCAGGTACTGACCGACCTCCCCACACTTAAGGCTTTGCACCGTCCTCGGTGCCATCTGTCAGGAACAATGGTGGGCTGATGGCAGTGTCTCCACAGTCGGGACCATCATGGCTCCCTGTGCTGGTAAAGGAAGTGGAGTCCGGAGTGTCTGGGTCCTCGTCAGGTCGATGATTGTCTGTGAGTAGCTCCTTGAGGTATTTGAAACGGCGTTGGTTGCGGCGCTCTCGGAGCTTTGCTTTCTTGTCTTGTTGGTCCAACCGCTTCAATATTTGATGCAGCAGCTGACTAGTAGATGGTGGAGGAACTGCAGCATCCTCTGTGGACTGGCTGGTAGTGGCAAGTGGTGGCCTGATATATCTCCCGTTAGGGACGTACTGATCATCCCGTGGAAGTATGGCTTTGGTGTCTCTAGCTGCTGAGATAATATCAGAGACCAAGGCGGGGAAAGGCAGGTTGCCCGCGATCTGCACGTGTTCCATAGCATTCCAGATATGTCTTGGTAAATTTAGAGGCTGGTCTGTGAGGATGCACCATAGTAGAACGGCCATGTCTGCGGTGAAGGAGGACTCATGAGTACTCGGGAAGACGTAATGGGACATAATCTGTGCCCATACGTGAGCCTCTAAGGTAAGTGCGGAAGCTGAGATTCCCTTAGGACGGGAACGATGGTATCCGAAGATCCATTTGCTGCCAGGTTGAGCGATAACTCTGAGAACAGCGTCCCAGTCAAAGGTGTACGCCTGGCGCTTGATGGCGGCTTTCTGAAAAGCGTCTAATCCTTCTGGAGCAGGGGGAAGATCTAAGGCTTGCTGAATGGCTTCTTCTGTAATGGGGACTTGCTTCTGACATAGAAATACAGACTACAGGGTTGGCAGATGGAAGTTGGAGTAAAACTCAACTACCCAAGAAAGATTGACCTACCTTGGCTGTCTCTGTAGGAAACGCCATTGTCTTCGTGCAATTTGTGGCTCAACAAATTCGGCAATACGAGGCGGAAGGTTCAGAAGGTGTTCATTGTTGTAATTTCGAGCTGCCAGAATAGGAAACATCTGCTCACAGTAGCGATTTGGAAATCGTGTAGTGTCCTTTGTTGGGAAGGCTCTCTCCTTTTCATCAACCTTAATAATCATTTTAATTCTTTTTGTTGAGGGCTTGACTGCAGTTGAAGAAGGCTCTGCCACTAATGCTCTTTTAGTTCCTTTCCTTGTTGTGGATTTGGGGGTAGCTTTCTCTTTGCCTTTCTTGGTGGCCATCCTAAAAGGAAACGAGGAAAGACATTAGTATTCAAGGGTTATAGCAAGGAAAAGAATAAGAAAGGGGGTAATCAATGCACAGATATGGATAATGAGGTGAACACATGGTCATGACTACATGTGGTAACTCAACAAGGGAAATATAGCAAGTGCATGCAAGGAAAATTGAATGCAAGGTGTTTATTGGCATGCCGGCAAAGGGCATAAGTAGCATAGATCAAGCATTCAATGTCCAAGTTAGATTACCAATTTTGTCAAACTAAAAATCTGTTTGTATTAACAATTATATTGAAGTAATAAAATAGAAAAGGGAGTTTGTGAAAAGCAGGCATTTATTATGTAGATTTAAAAGAAACTAAAAATAGTGTAAAATGCCATATGGGCGTTTTCACAAACACGTAGCATGCATGTTAAATAAGGTATGGAAAATATGAACTTTGAACATGCAAGTAATTCCCTTGTATTTATAATTATTAAACAAGTCCTAAACAATTCACAAGCAACATAATGACCCAAATAAATTTCAAACACCAATTAAAAGAAAAAGAAAGAAAAAGAAAACATAAGCAATAAAAGTAAAAAGAAAGAGAAAAGAAGAAGAAAACATAAATAAAGAAGAAGAATAGAAAAGTAACGAGGGAAGAAGAAAAGAAAAACCTTGATAATGGTGATAAGAGAGAGAGAAAGTAGAAAGTGAGAAGGAGGGAAGAAGGAAGAAAGGGGAAGAAAGAAAGAAGAAGTAGGATTTGGGGAAGAGAAAGATAAGATATTTGGCAGATTAGGATAAGCTGTGCGGTGCTAGCAACACGGACGCGTGGGTGATGCTTTCGCGCGAATGCGCATTAAGTTAAGCGATGCGGATGCGTCGGTCATGCGGTCGCGTGACACATTTTATGCTACTGGCGCGAGGGCAACCTTGCGCTCGCACAACTTTTTGTTTGAAATTTTATTTTTGCCAAATCTTGGGTGACGCGATCGTGTGGGTCATGCGATCGGGTGAGTGGCCATTAGAAGGATATGACGCAGACGCGTGAGCTATGCGTCTGTGTGGGAAGAATTTCTGCGTTCAGCACCAATCCAGCGCCACTCTAGCACAACTTTCGGTCGTGCAACTTTGTTACGTCGAATTCCAGGGCACGCGGCCGCGTGGGTGACGTGGTCGCGTGGGGCAATTTGTGCCACTAGCATTCCGCCAGCCCCGCTCCTGCGTGACTCTCTGTTCGTTTCTTCATCTTTCTGATCCCCATGCGACGTGGACGCGTCCGCTGACGCTGGCGCGTCGCGTGATATTTTTTATTTTTTTTATGCAAATGCAGTATGCAGATGAGGTGCAAGATATAGGCAGGAGTATGGAGAAGAGTTATGGATGAGGGAAGAGAAGGAGAAGAAAAGGAACGATCATACCGTGGTGGGTTGTCTCCCACTTAGCACTTTGCTTTAACGTCCTTAAGTTGGACGCTTCAGTAGCTCAGTTGTTAGTTGAGAGTGGATCCTCCAGGAAGAAGATATCTAACTCCTTGTTTTTCGTCACCTTCTCACCATGGTAGAGCTTCAAACGATGTCCATTAACCTTGATGAGTTCAGAGCATGAAGGGTGACTTAGGTGAAAAACTCCGTACGGCTCAGCCTTCTCGATTCTATATGGACCTTCCCACCTTGATCGCAGTTTGGATGGCATGAGCCTCAGTCTGGAGTTGTAAAGAAGGACCAAATCCCCAGGTTGGAACTCCTTTCTCTTGATGTGTTGATCATGTACAGCCTTCATTTTCTCCTTGTACAGTCTTGAGTTCTCATAATCTTCTAGGCGAAGGCTCTCCAATTCTTGCAGTTGCAACTTCCTTTCAGCTCCGGCTTTCTCAAATCCCATGTTACATTCCTTTACTGCCCAAAAAGCTTTGTGCTCCACCTCAACTGGAAGATGACAAGTCTTTCCATAGACTAAGCGAAAAGGACTCATCCAACGGGTGTCTTGTATGCTGTTCTGTATGCCCAGAGTGCATCTTATAGTCTGGTGCTCCAGTCTCTTCTATGAGGTTTGACTATCTTCTGTAAAATACGCTTTATCTCTCTGTTAGACACGGCTTGCCCATTAGTCTAAGGATGGTAGGCTGTTGCTATTTTATGAATGATCCCATGCTTCTTCAGTAATCCTGTTAGTCTCCTGTTACAAAAATGGGTG
The DNA here is from genome assembly GCF_000817695.3 of Arachis duranensis. Classification (NCBI taxonomy): domain Eukaryota; kingdom Viridiplantae; phylum Streptophyta; class Magnoliopsida; order Fabales; family Fabaceae; genus Arachis; species Arachis duranensis. The sequence goes on along the minus strand of NC_029774.3, from coordinate 111,832,444 downwards.
TCATAATCGCTCACGATTGCTCATGGTGATCCAAAGCGACAAATAATGTGGTTTCTAACAAAGGAAACAACAGTGTTAGTATCATCAGTACGGGTAGGAATCACTTCCACCCATTTAGAAACATAGTCTACAGCTAACAGTATATAGAGGTGGCCATTAGAATGTGGGAATGGACCCATGAAGTCAATGCCCCAAACATAAAAAATTTCACAGAAAAGCATAGTTTGTTGAGGCATTTCATCCCTCTAGGATATATTACCAAACCTTTGGTATGGGGGACAAGATTTACAAAATTCAGCAGCGTCTTTAAAAAGGGTGGGTCACCAGAATCCACAGTGTAAGCTTTTTCTGGCTGTTCTTTGGGGGGCCAAAATGTCCTCCACTCTCAGATGAGTGACAGACCTCTAAAATGGACTGGAATTCTGATTGAGGCACACACCTTCTAATTACCTGGTCAGTGCCACATCTCCATAAATATGGGTTATCCCATATATAATATTTAGACTCACTTTTCAGCTTGTCTCTTTGGTGCTTAGTAAAGTGTGGAGGAAAAGTGCGGCTAACTAGATAATTAGCGACAGGTACATACCAAGGGGCTAACTCAGATACTGCTTGTAGGTTATCAAATGGAAAATTATCAGCTATAGGAGTGGAGTCATCTTTATGTGTTCAAAGCGACTCAAGTGGTCTGCCACTAGATTTTGGTTACCACTCCTATCCTTTATTTCTAAATCAAATTCTTGTAGTAGCAGTATCCAACGTATAAGCCTTGGTTTGGATTCCTTTTTAGCTAATAAATACTTTAGAGCTGTGTGGTCTGAATACACTACTACCTTAGCACCAAGTAAATATGCTCGAAATTTATCCAGAGCAAAAACAATAGCAATAAGCTCTTTTTCAGTAGTAGTGTAGTTAGACTGAGCAGCGTCTAAAGTCTTAGACGCATATGCAATGACAAAAGGATCTTTACCTTCACGTTGAGTCAGCGCAGCTCCTACTACATGGTTAGAAGCATCGCACATGATTTTGAATGGCTAGCTCTAGTCAGGTTCTCTCACAATTGGAGCTTGAGTCAGGGCGGTCTTTAGTTTATCAAACGCTTGTTTGCTATCCTCACTTAATTCGAATTCAATATCTTTCTGCAATAGTCTGGATAAGGGAAGTGCTACCTTACTAAAGTTCTTAATGAATCTTCGGTAAAAACCTGCATGGCCAAGAAACGAACGGACTTCCCTCACAGAGGAGGGGTAAGGCAAACTAGAAATAACATCTACCTTTGCTGGATCTACAGAAATACCAGTATTAGACACAACATGTCCCAGTACAATTCCTTGTCTTACCATAAAATGACATTTTTCAAAATTCAAAACGAGGTTTGTACTGACACACCTATCTAATACTCTAGATAAACTATCCAAGCAAAGGTCAAAAGAATCATCATAAACGCTAAAATCGTCGATAAAAACCTCCATACAGTCCTCCAGAAGGTCAGAGAAAAGACTCATCATGCACCTTTGGAAAGTAGCTGGTGCATTGCACAAGCCAAAGGGCATTCTTTTATAGGCAAAAGTCTCAAAAGGACATGTAAAAGTAGTCTTTTCCTGATCTTCAGGGGCTATATGAATCTGGAAATAGCCTGTGTAACCATCTAAAAAGCAATAATGTGATTTACCTGACAGGCGATCCAGCATTTGATTAATGAATGGAAGAGGGTAGTGATCCTTACGAGTGGCTTGGTTGAGACGCCTATAATCAATGCAGACCCTCCGAGCGTTCTGTACTCTGGTTGCTATGAGCTCTCCATGCTCATTCTTCATTGTAGTGACTCTAGACTTCTTGGACACCACTTATACTAGGCTCACCCATTCACTATCTGAGATGGGGTAGATAATATCTGCCTCTAATAGTCTGGTCACTTCCTTCTTGACAACCTCTAAAATAGTGGGGTTCAGTCTTCTTTGGGGTTGACGAACAGGTCTTGCTCCTTCTTCTAAAAATATCATGTGCTCACAAACTTGAGGGTCGATGCCTACTATGTCTGCTAAACTCCACCTAATTGCTTTCTTGTGCTTCCTCAGCACACTAAGTAACTGCTCTTCCTGCTGAGGGGTTTCAATTCTAACTTCTATTCATGGTTAGGCTCTGGATAATCTGGAGCTGGTGGCAGTGGTAGAGTACCGTCATTATCCTCAAAATTCCCCACACTTGGACCTTGTCTTATGTACTTATCTTCGAACTCTTCCTGGTGAATTTCAGCTACGATTTCATCTATGATGTTACACTGGAAGATAGAACGGTCTTCTGAAGGTTGCTTCATAACTCCATTCAGATTGAAGCTTACTACTCGGCCATCTATTTCAAAAGAGTATGTGCCTACAAAAGCATCTAATTTGAACTTCGAGGTCTTCAAGAAAGGTCTTCCGAGTAAGATTGATGATGGCTTCTCTAAGTCATTCTGGGGCATCTCCAGGATGTAAAAACCAATGGGGAAAGTGAGACCTTTGATACCCAGTAATACATCTTCAGCAACTCCAGCCACTGTAATAATACTTTTATCTGCTAACACAAAACGAGCTGCCGACCTTTTTAAGGGAGGGAGCCTCAAAACATCATATACAGATAAAGGCATTATACTAACACATGCTCCTAAATCACACATGCAGTCAGAAAATATCACGCCTCCAATGGTACAGTTAACCATGCATGGGCCTGGGTCACTACATTTTTCAGGTATATTTTCCATTAAAGCAGATATAGAACTACCTAAAGGAATTAGTTTCTAATTCATTAATTTTATCTTTATGTATGCATAAATCCTTTAGAAACTTTGCGTATTTAGGTACATGTTGAATAACATCAAATAGGGGAACAATTACCTCAACCTTTTTGAATATTTCTACCATTTTGGGATCAGGTTCTAACTGCTTCCTGGACTTCCTTGCAAGTTGTGGAAATGAAATGGGAACGGCGTTCTCTATAGTGTCTGCGCCCTTTGGTGCTTCTTCCTATGATCTAGCATCTTCTTCCTGCTCAGCCGTGTCCTGTATGCTCTTTTCTTCTTCAACATCTTCTAATTCTACTACCTCTTCAGCTGAGGCGTGTTCAGGTGGGTTTGGCTCTTCCTGATTCCTCTCTTGCAATGTGGTTCCGGACCTTAGGGTGATGGCATTAATGCCACCCTTTGGATTGGGTAATGGTTGAGAGGGGAGTCCACCAGAGCTTGGGGACTGGTTGTTGGAGTTGGTCAGTGATCCAACCTGTGAAACAAGGGCTTGCAAAGTAGAAGTCAAACCATTCAGAGTAGTATTAAAGTTATTTTCCATAGCCTGTTGTCTCCGATCAATGGCTTGTAGTAACTCATCATTAGGGGATGAAGAGGGATAAGTGATCTGAGAGGTTTGATGAGAATTTTGAGGCTGTTTTAGATGAGGTGCTCTGTGGGCCTGATTTTGATTCTGCTGCCTGAAGTTGTTATTGTTATTCCACCTCTGATTTCCATTGTTATCTATGCCTCCTCTGTTATGATTGTCTCTCCAACCTTGGTTAGAGTTATCCTGCCATCCATGATTGTAGTTGCCACCTTGATTGTACCCTTGATTGGGGCGGTCATAGAAGTTGTGAGTGGCTGGTACAGTGTTGTCTTCCGGTTGGAGTTGTGGACACTCATCAGTATAATGACTGTAGTCTGCACAGATTCCGCATACTCTTTGTGGAACCAACTGCTGGTTGTGCTGTGGTGTAGAAGGCAGAACTTGCTGTGGTTGTTGTTGATTTAGCTGCATCTGTTTCAGCAAGTTAGTCATTTCACATAAGCTCTGAGCTATAGCAGCAGTCTCTTTGCTAGTGGATACCTCTGTGACAGCTTTTGACCGGCCTTGTTTCTGTCTGTGATTTCTGGTAGATTCGACTAAGTCGCTGGTGCACGAAATTACAATAACGCTTTTGTAATCACGCACAACTAACCAGCAAGTGCACTGGGTCGTCCAAGTAATACCTTGCGTGAGCAAGGGTCGATCCCACGGAGATTGTCGGCTTGAAGCAAGCTATGGTTATCTTGTAAATCTTAGTCAGGATATCAGAAATTATCAGGATGTTTGTGAAAAGCAAAAGAACATGAAATGATTACTTGTTTTGCAGTAATGGAGAATAGGTTGAGGTTTGGAGATGCTCCATCTTCTGAATCTCTGCTTTCCTACTGTCTTCTTCTTCAGTCACGCCAGTCTCCTTCCATGGCAAGCTGTATGTAGGGTTTCACCGTTGTCAATAGCTACCTCCCATCCTCTCATTGGAATGATTCCTAATGCCCTGTCACGGCACGGCATTCCATCTGTCGGTTCTCAATCAG
>NC_029774.3:111823181-111823900 GCF_000817695.3 Arachis duranensis | reverse complement strand
CTCATTCTTTCAAGAGCCAACACTTTTTAACATTCTCAAAACAACAATTTCAAGAGATATATGCACTGTTCAAGCATTCATTCAGAAAGCAAAAAGTATTGTCACCACATCAAGCTAGTTCAGCTAGTTTCAATGATAAATTTCGAAATCCTGTACTTCTTGTTCTTTTGTGATTAAAGCATTTTTCATTTAAGAGAGGTGATGATTCATAGGACATTCATATCTTTAAGGCATAAAATTTCAATTTTATTAATTATGAATTAAAACAAGACTAAAAAAAATAGATATAAAATGAAACTAAAAAAAACGAAAAATAAAAACAAAACAAAGGAAAAAAAAACGCAAACATAGGCTCCTAATGATAGAGGTTTTCACAGAGTTAGGACTCAACAACCTTGATTTTGAGAAGTAGATGCTCCCTCAGCTTGAGAGGAGAACTTTTGGCGCTTCAGTTCTTGGATTTCACGCCCCTGCTTCTCTTGCTCCTTCCATTGTCTTCTTGGTGATTGGATGTTCAATGGGTATGAATTCATCTTCTTCTATCTTCACCCCAGCCTCTTTACAAAGCAAGGAGATCAAGCTTGGGTAAGCCAATTTGGTTACAGTGGAATTCCTATTTGCAATTGTGTAGATCTCATAGGCAATCATATGATGAACCTCCACTTCTTTTCCAAGCATAATGCAATGAATCATCACTGCTCTCTTGATGGTGACCTCAG
>NC_029774.3:111821820-111822444 GCF_000817695.3 Arachis duranensis | reverse complement strand
CTTCTCTTCATTCCAAAGATTCTTTGGATTAGTCTCTTTCTTTCCTCTTGAGTTGGTTTGTTTTCCCTTGGGGGCCATGATTTTGATAAATCTTGGCTTAGTGATCACGGAAAAGCACACCAAACTTAGAGGTTTTGCTTGTCCTCAAGCAAACAGAAAAGAAAGAAGAGAAGAGAGAGAGAGAGAGGGAGAGGAAATTCGAATGGTGTGAGGAAGGAGGGGTGAGGAACGTTTATTTATAGAGTGGGGGGAGAGTGAGGGGTAAGAAGCGTTCTTTTATAGAGTGGGGGGAAGAGAATTTCGAAAAAAAGAGAGAGATTTGAAAGGAGATTTGAGATGATATGGAAAGAAATTGAGAAAAGGGTGAGTTTTTGAAGAAGATTTGGGATTAGTTTGAAATAGATTTGAAGAATGGTTTTGATTTGTGAAGATTTGAAAGTGAATAATGAAAGGTTGAAGTGCATTTATGTAGAAGAGTATGGGTAAAAAGAGGAAAGTTTGAAAAAAATTGAGTTGAAAACAAAAGTGTGGTCCCCCCACCTTTCTGGCGTTAAACGCCCAGAATGGCACCCATTCTGGCGTTTAACGCCCACTTGGCACCCCTTTTGGGCGTTTAACGCCCAA
>NC_029774.3:111797772-111815029 GCF_000817695.3 Arachis duranensis | reverse complement strand
ATGAGTAAATGACTTAAAAATCCACTTCCGGGCCCACTTGGTGTGTTCTTGGGTTGAGCAATGAAGCATTTTCGTGTAGAGACCTTTTCTGGAATTAAACGCCAGCTTTCATGCTAGTTTGGGCGTTTAACTCCAAGTTTTATGCCAGTTCCGGCGTTTAACGCTGGAATTTCTGTAGGTGACTTTGAGCGCCGGTTTGGGCCATCAAATCTTGGGCAAAGTATGGACTATTATATATTGCTGGAAAGCCCAGGATGTCTACTTTCCAATGCCGTTGAGAGCGCGCCAATTGGGCTTCTGTAGCTCCAGAAAATCCGCTTCGAGTGCAGGGAGGTCAGAATCCAACAGCATCTGCAGTCCTTTTTGGTCTCGGAATCAGATTTTTGCTCAGGACCCTCAATTTCAGCCAGAAAATACCTGAAATCACAGAAAAACACACAAACTCATAGTAAAGTCCAGAAAAGTGAATTTTAGCTAAAAACTAATAAAAATATACTAAAAACTAACTAGATTATACTAAAAACATACTAAAAACAATGCCAAAAAGCATACAAATTATCCGCTCATCAGTCGCTGATCAATTGCCATGCTTCTTCTGTAGTCTTGTACTTTTTCATAGACCCATTGCTAGCACCTTCCAATGTGGTTCTATCTTGAGATTTCAAGCCCTGTGTAAAGTAGCCGAGCAACACTATCTTGTCAATCGTATGGTGCGGACATGCTTCTAGAAGATTATTGAAGCGTTCCAAGTATTCATAGAGTTTCAGATTCATCCTGAACGATCATGGACATGTCTTTCCTCGGTTTATCGGCAACTTCAGCTGGAAAGAATTTATCCAAAAATTCTCTTCTAAGTGTATCCCAGTTGGATAAAGTTGTTCCGGGTTGAGTGTAGTACCACTCTCTTGCCTTTCCCTCAAGAGAGAATGGGAAGGCTTTTAACAGAATAGAGATTTCATCGGTGCCATTACGCTTGACAGTAGAACAAGCAGACTGAAAATCCCTCAGGTGTTTGATAGGCTCTTGAGCAAGTAAGCCATGAAATTTGGGCATCAAGTTGAGTAGTGAAGACTTTATTTCGAAATCTACAGCTACTGCTGGGTGGTGTGCCTGGAATGGTTGGAGTGTAAAGTCAGGGGCTGCTTCCTCCCGGATAGTGACTCTCCTAGGCGCTGCCATGTCGCCTGCACGTAAATCAACTGGATCAGTAGAAAGGGAGCTTGTTTCTTCCTTGGATGACGGTTCAGGTTCGTCCTCAAAGAGGATTTGCCGACGCCGAGCTTGCCTTATACGAGAAATAGTTCTTTCAATCTCAGGGTCAAATGCTGGCAAGCTTGGATCAGGAAGTGAACGCATCATTTAACGAAAGAAACGTACTGCTCATGGTAACAAAATAAAAAGAAAAATTGCAATTAAATAAATGCCAATCAATAAACTAGCACACTGTTGCAACTCCCCGGCAACGGCGCCAAAAATTGACGTGGCGAAAATTGGCGAATTAAGAATTCATTAATAGGGACACGTTGCAAGTACAGTCCTTAACCAGTCGAGAATCCGTTTATCAATTTAAAAAGGGGTTGTCACAATATTAAAAATTAAAATATTGGGAGTATGAATCCCAGGTCGTCTCCCAACGAGTTGCAAAGAGATGTGCTATTCTATCAATCGGGTGTTTTCAAAAATGGTTGAGTTGATAAGCAGGAAATTAATTTAGAGAATTTAATTACTTTTAAATAAAAGCCTTGATTGGGAGTAGATTAGTTGGAAGCCTTATTCTTGTTGAAATACTCTCAAGATTAATTAATAATTGGAAGTTACTCTGCTTAGTTAACCCTTACTAGGTAAAGGAAAGTCAAGCAAGTTGGAAATCTGTTTTTAGTCATAAGTCCTAATCCTCTTCCTTAGGAAGGACTAGAGTTAATGATTAAAGGTTGATTCAACGATAAACCCAATTATAATTTCTCTCTTGAGTAATTCAACTCAAGGCTTCCTTTCAATCATCCCCCAATCAAGTCATGGGACTACTCACTCATCATAATTATAAAATTCACAGAATCAATGGTGAAAACAAAAGAAGACATGATAAATAATAATAAAAGGATTAATTGAAAATAAAAATAGTCTATATTAATAACTTGTAGAAATAATCCAATGTCAATTCTAGAGGGATTAAGAATATGGAAGAATAAATATAGAAAGTAAATAATAAAATAAAATGACTAGTACCGGAGGTAGACTCTTCTCAAAAGCTAAAGCCAAAATATCTTCCAATCCTAATTATGAATGCTCAAGTGAGTGCAAAACCTAGGGGAGGAGTAAATCCAGATCTAAAACTAAAAATTATGCAGAATGAATTGTTCTCTTATGTGTCTACATGTTCCCTGGCTCTAATATGTGTTTCTGGGCCAAAAACTGGGTTGAAATTCGGCCCAGAAACGCTGCCAGCGACTTCTGAATTTCTGCAGATCGCGCACGTCACGCGGCCACGTCATTCATGCGGACGCATCATTCGGCATTTTGCTTTTCCATGCGGACGCGTCGTCCATGCCTCCGCATTGCTTGTGCTTTTCCAATCCGCGCGGTCGCGTGAGCCATGCGGCTGCTTCACTGCGATTTCCTCTCTTCTGCATGGTCGTGTGAATCATGCGGCCGCGTCACTTCTCGCTGGTCGTCTCCTCAATTTCTTGTATTTCTTCCATTTTTGCAAGCTTCCTTTCCAATCTCCCACTCATTCATGCCCTATAAAGCCTGAAACACTTAACGCACAGATCTCGACATTGAATGGAATAAAGGAGAATTAAAATACCTAATTAAAAGTCTCCAGGAAGTAAGTTTTCAATCATGTAATAATTTTAGGAAGGAAATATAAATGCATGCTAATTATATGAATAAGTGGGTAAAGACCATGATAAAACCACACAATTAAACACATTGTAAACCATAAAATAGTGGTTTATCAGGACCCTTTCTCTGGAGAACCCAATTAGCTCTCCCGAGGAGGGTTGTATTAGTTTTTCTGATAACCTCATCTTTTTAAATGTAGAATAAAATAAAACATCAGCACTACTACCTGGGTCCAACAGTGTTTTCCTTACCAACAGCTATCCGGCCTGGATAGAGATCACTACTGGGTCGTCGAGGTTAGGGCTTGTCGATCTGAAGTTTGATTGACCAAAAGATATTGTAATATCTGGGCCTTCCTCCCTCTTTGGCTGCGATGCTCCTTCGATTGCCAGCATTGCCCTATAGCTCCGCTTCCTGGCCGAGCTTGTTTCTCCTCCACCTACATATCCTCCTAATATGTGGTTGATGATTCCTCTGGGCGGATCCGGGGTTGTCTGTTCTTTTTTGTTCTTATCTGTCACTGTCCGTTTATGATCGCTCTCGTCCGAGCTTATTCCTCTGGCTTTTCGACCTTCGACATATTTGTCTAGGAGCCCTTGGCGTGCCAGTCTTTCGAGCAAGTCTTTTGCCACGATACAGTCGTCTGTGGTATGACCGAACTTCTGGTGGAAGGCGCAATGCTTGTTTCTATCCACGAACCTTTGGTCTCGGTAGTTTCCCGCCCGAGCTGGTGGTTTCACGATTTTTGCATTCAGAATCTCTTTGATAATGTTTTCTCTTCTGGTATTGAATCTGGTGTACGTATTGTATTTCTGTGCGGGCTTGAAAGGTTTCTTTGTGTCCCTGTTGCCTGGTGATCTGAGAGCTTTTTCCTCATCTCTTCGATGTGGTTGCTTATCTGTCTTTTGGGCCTCGCGGAGTTCTTCGATCTCCTCGGAGAAGGGGTTGTCGAGGGTGAGCTTTTCCTTTGGGGGAGTGATTGTTAAGGGATCTGCGTTCCCTTGAGCCGAGCTTTTGAAGTTCTCTCCGTTGTTCTGCGTAGATAACTCCGCTATCCTCCGTACTTCCGCCTGAAGCTCGGCGATTTGGGCGAGGAGCTCAGCCTGTGTGAATTATGGAGTTTCCTTGTCAGCCATGACCGAGGATTGGGAATCCTGCAAAATAGAGTAGAGGACTGAAATAAGGAAAAAATGGGGTCAGATGTATTCCGGGCCCCACGGTGGGCGCTAAGTGGTTCGTCCGAACACTGAGGAGGCCGAGCTTAAGCGCTTTCGAGTAAGTCGTCAACAGAGAGGAAGAGCTTTACGTTGGCCAAGATCAAACACTGCGGCGGGAATACCTGCAAAAGATACTCCGACGCTCAAGTTAGTAATAATCTTAAGAGAGAGTAATTAAGTGAGAGTGAATAAGTGAATATGAAAACTGGTAATGGAACTTGAGACTTAGCCGAGGATATTTGCTCGACTTTATAGGAGTTGTTTGACCATTTACTGTGGATAGGTCCTCGTTTGTAGGTTAGGTATGATATTTTGTTTTTTGGTGATTAGGTTTGCTGAGCACGTTTTTTATTTTCAAATGGGTGAGGCCGTTACTGTTTGTTTTCGTGCTGAACATATCAGGCCGACGATATTATCTGCTCACGTGCCGAGGTTCTTGTGCGGCCAAAGATAAGGGTGACGTATTAATAACCATTTAATAAATTTATTCTGATCTTATCTTTGTTTCAGATTTCGTTTATTTTTTTAGAGAAATAAATATTTTTGAATATTATTTTTTTAAAAAAAAAGTTAATATAACTATAATAAAATTTAAATTAATTCAATCAAATATATTACGATTCAATATAATTTAAACACAAATTTAATATATAATATACACATAAATTTTTTGACATATAAAATAAAATAAAATAAAATAAAAAATTTAACAAAACAATATAATAATTCTTAAATTTTACAAAAATTTTACGAATTTTTGTAAAACCTCATTCTCTATTTTCATTTGTCTCTATTTATTGGTAGGAATTTGTCTCCAATTATGATAATAAAAAAAATTATTTATCTGGTATCTTAAAGGTATATATTAAATTTATAAATTAAATTTTTTTTATTAAAACGGTTAGTCTTCACCATAATAGCTAAAATCTCAATTTTACATTTAAATTTTTTTGATATTATAATTTTAAATAAATCAATTAATTTTTTTAAATTTATACTAATTCTAATGATTTTATAATTTAAATTTTATTATAATTTTATATTTTATGTATTTAATTTTTTTTTTGTGATTCCACGTATTTATTTTATTGTGTCTCCTTAATAAGTTGAACGAAAAATATTTTGGGAGTTTTGACGCGAGCGCTAAGGTTCATGAATGGGCACGGCGATTCAAAGATGGCAGTAGCACTCAAAGTAACAGTGAAAGTGACAGATGGAATCATCTCTTTGGAAAATCCAACGCAATGGCGACGACTTGACTCGTAACTACTTCCCTAACTCAACTCACAGGAAACCCCCATTTCCCAAATCCCACAAATTTGCATCAATTTCAGTTCAGTTTTTGCTCACTCAACCCACTTCCTTCCTGGTAGGTTATTTTTTTTTTTCTCACCCACATGTGTATCTGCTATCCATTAAGTAATTGAATTTCAACCGTCATTTCAGAAATTTATAATTTTTTCTGGGTAATCTCAAAGTTTCAATTTTTTGTTTCCACCATTGAGTTATAGCTGGGTTGATTGATCTATTGTTATCTCACTATGTCGGTACCTGGTACCATTGATTCAAACTCAAATTCAAGTTTGTTTCTTTCTCTGCCTGATGATGTGTTTGCCATGGTGTCACGCTTCCTCTTGCCCAGAGATGTGTGTAATCTCAGCTTATGCTGCAGGAGCCTCTATGCTCTTGCAGCCTGTGAGAAAGTGTGGCTTACACAGTGTGACAGGATGGGGATAGTTCCCCATAAAGACCTTGTTGACTGGAGAACCGGTGTCTCATCATACAAGGCGATTTGCCGTTTTCTTCTCAATATTAAACCCTTGATTGGGATATGGGTTCATCAGAATCCTGAGCTTGGGAACCTTGTCTATGTCATGCCTGGTTTCGTATCGGTTGTTGGGTGTAGGATAATCCCTCAGGAGCTTGGTCCAATGGGGATTCATGATGGTCCAATCCTATGGGCTCCTGTGTTTGAAATTATTGGTGATTTTGATGGTTCACCAACATTTTTTCTTCATGGGAGGGAGAAGGGGTTGGACTATATTTGTCATGGATCATTCAAGTCCATAAACAAATCTTGCAATGTACTATTGCTTGAGGTTGAACCAAGGGAAAAATGTATAAGAAATAAGGAAAATTCTAGGTTACAAGGAGTGGTTGGAAGTAATAATAAGGCAATGGTTCCCTTCGGCAGGTTGTCTCTAAGTGATAGGAAAAAGTTGCTTGAGTTCACTACTAGGCATGTTCGGCAAGAGGTTCCTCATATGGCAATGGGACCCTTGTTTCCAAGGTTAAGGGATTGCTATGAGAATTTCCAGAAAGAATTGGTGCTGTTGAGGGGAAGAAGGGCACTCCTTAGTCAAATGTACAGGCTCGATCATAGTCAAGTTGATAACATAGAAAATTCTGAGGAGGCTGTTGGTCCTAAGCAATTAGAACAAGATGACAGAAGAAAGAGTATCGAGTGTTCAAGGGCTTTAACTATTCTTCTGGATGGGGAGGGCAGTGATGCACAATATAACAAGAGAAAAAATGGTGTAAAATTCTGGGGTAGCCTTAAACAGATGCTAGGAGGGTCTAGCTCAAACAACAGCCATCATGAGAAGAAGCATGTGCGGCTTGAAGAGTTTCTTGGATCAAATGATACAATAATGCTGACATTAAAGGCCTCAACTGTAAAATTATCTGCTTATCGAGCATGGCCAAATATGCCTGAGAGTTGGTTTGCACTTTACAAGATGCCATTGCAAGATCCAACGGAGGACCAAGTTTATGCCGGTTTATGGGGAGGAACTTTTGGTTGGCCTCCTGGAAAACCTTCCGAAGACAAGCCTGGAAAGGCTTTATTCTTTCTTCTGCTCTCTTATGAGGAGTCTCATGGACAACAGCTTCTCATTGCAACCAAAATATTGGAAGGCACACATTATGTGTTACATCCAAATGGTTCAGCAATGTTTATAGTGAATATCAACGAGCCTTCATCTGAACCATTTCCTTGGAACTCTGATGCTGACTCCTATCCGATTAATATCAAGCATTCTTTCACGGGTGAGGGTATTGCAAATGGTTACGGATTCAGATACCCTGGATCAAAGCCTGGTTCCCTCTTTGAATTTCAAGACGGTGTCCTTGCCTTCATTTGGAAGGACTCGAGGTCTGTTTTGACGTTGCAGAGACTTAACTTGCAACAGCTTTTGAAGAAGGGAGAAAGGGTGCATTGTCTGCCTCCCATCACAAATTTTTCATGCTTGACAAAATCCTACTCAAATGTGTTTACTGGATTTCCTGATGCTTACACAAGTTCATCGTCACCAAGGTTTGCCTTAACCCTGACGTGTTAGCTTCTTTTATGTTTCAAAATTTGCTCTTTATCTTGGCATATTCTCAGTCCTCATTGCTTTGTTGTTTTCTTTGATTACCATGGTTATAATTGTGATTCTAGCACTTCTGAAAAGAAAAGCTCGTATTCATGATTTGCTGAAGAAAAGTTTAAAAGGGCCGTCTCAACTAGAAGCGAGGCTTCTTTCTATAATCAGTTAATCACTCTTCAGTTCTTGTTATCTTCTACAAACATAATGATTCTGTATAGCAAAGTTGTTCTTTCTTAGACCCCCGGCATCAGTTTTCTTGTAAGCATACAAAATTGCTTTGCCTCTAGAATTGGCGGTATTCCAAATTTCCAATAAAATCTATAGTAGACAACATAACACACTTCATTATTAGACAATATCTATAGTACAACATAGCGTTCAAAACCTACGGAAGCATACATTTGGAAGAATAGAAATAAATAGAATCCTAAAATCTTTTAGCAGTTATGAATGTTCTATTTCTAGTTTGGTTTGTAACTGAATGTTTCTTTTTACAGGTAGAAACACAACTAGTATATTAGTGGGTTGGGGACTACATGCTTTTTACGCGCCCCTGGCCGGTTTCCAATACTCAACAAGACCTGTTATTTGTCGAATAACACACCTGCTAGTTCCTGCTGCTGTGTTTCATGTTGCTGCATTCCGAATATCATAGATGGTAGTCTTTGCCTTATAAGTGCTATGAATTAGCTTCGCATTGAAGTATATAGATATACTATACCAGGCTGTTTATACAGATGGTTAAAACCATTTATTAAGGATTCAAATGAAAGTACATCTCATATAAAATGAAGGCATGGTAAATGCCTTGTATGACTACATTGATCATAGTTTATAAAGTCAATAGTTGTGGCCTCCGAATTAATACGGTTGCCAGAAATTTACCTAGTTATGGGAAGAATAGTGATCTTCAAATTTAATGATCCAATAATAACTAAGTCTATTTTTTTCTTAATTTCATAAAAATACTAGTTATCAATCTGTTTATTTTTTTTTAGTTACTTTTGATTTTTGAGGTTACGATTTACGACCCTAATTTAATACCTATATTTTTTTCTTTACAATATGCTCTTTTGTGTCATTGACGTATTATATATGGCAAAAGCTGTGCAAATTAATTATGCCAAGTCCAAATTGAAAATGTAACTTGTAAGGGCATAAATACCTGGAGGCCAATGCTTCCCCAAAATTTGCATGCAGGTCACAAATGATCTTTCAAGCTGGCAGGGGTTCCTCCATAACTGTTGCAACATTAATCATTAGGAGTTATCAGAGTTCGACCATCCCTTCGCTTTGCATGCTTAAGAAAAGAGGAGAAAGGGATACGTACCTTTCTTTGTAGAATTGGCAGCAACTTCCACATCCGCTGCCGTGGTTGGGACGACAGGAAGGTCCAGTTTCTCGTCTGTATATATAGACGCTGCTGTGGGAACTTCAGGAAGATCGTCTTCAATAAGCTGAAAAACCAATACCATAATTATGGCGAATTAAATCTTAGAAACTAATCTATCAAATATCATCCCTCTTGCCAAGAAGTATGGAAAACCAAAAATATCATACCTGAGTTTCCAAGTTTTCAAATTCAGCCAAAACTTCCTCCTCGTCTTCTGCTGATAACTTGTCTCCTAATATTGCATTAATTTCCTTTAAATTCAAGAAAATAGTGGCATCCATCAGTAAGCAAGGAAGGGAAATAATGAATGGGAAAAGAGAAAAGCAGCAGCAAAATATGGATAGCAAAACAAATTTAGAGGCAGTTAAACTTACATCTTGATAAGCTTTAGCTTCAGCTGTATCATCCATAAGTTTCTGAACATCCTCGATGTTTAGCTCATTCTGTATCGCCTTCAATGCATTGCTTCCGGCCTTCAAACTATCAAAGACATCCTTCTGCTTACTTGCAAGTTCAATATCTGCTAACTGATGAGCAAGGAGAATTGTTTTAAGTTTAAAGGCAGAAGTCATTGGAAATCTTCATAATAATCTGAATATAGAACCATTACTTGTTGCTCAACATTTATAAGCCAGGAATCCACTTTCTTCAGCAGTTCTTCTTGTGCTTTTTTCTTCTTCAATGCTAACAAGGCCCTGTCCTTCTTCTTTTCACGAATCAAGTCTCGTGCAGCTTGCTTTTCCGCTTCAATAACAGCATCAAGCTGGTAAAATGAGAATAAAAAAAGAGGAAATAAGGTCAAGATTGATACTTTTTCGAACACCAACCAAAGACTGAACATCTTATAACTCAAGAAGCGGGTTTGATTCAAGACTATCATGAAAGAATGGAATTGGAAAAATCTTATTTTTAAGGCACAAATTGAAATAAAAATTCAAAATTAGAATAGTGTTGGAAGAACCTTTCGTTGATATTGAGAAAGCTTGCGTCTCTGGGTCTTGAGTGCAAGAATTGCACGATCGACATCGGTGACCTTTGGCTTCTTGACGAACTGATTCCCCATACCATCAATCAGATTTTGATGAATGAGTTTGGAAATTGAATTGAGTTGATCATAGAGAGGGATTCCAAATGCCAAATGGAATTATTGCTTTTTTTTTATTAATCTTGCCTTTGAATCTTGTTCGATTGAATGTTACGTAATGAGACAAAACAACACTGCAAAGAAAGAGAAAAGGTTTGGAAAATAGATAAAGCAAACTCAACACCACCCTGGCCATGCCCATGCAACGAGCAAACGAAAAACAGAAGCCAGGCAATGTTCGTTATTCTATATTCCATTCAAAAGGCATCAACAATTTTTTTTTGTTAATATTTAACTAATCTAATTATTTTTTGTTTTATCTTGATAAATTTTTCTTTAAAGAAAGATATATAAGATAAATGGGTAAAAATACATTACAGTTGTTAACTTGGTTTTAATAACATGATCATAAATTTGATTGAAATATATTAGAGAAGTGTTGACCAACAAAATTTATTGTTTTTAGCCAAAAACAATAAATTATGCTGACCTTTGAGCTTTTCTTTTGTTTTAATTAAATTTTATTGAGAATTAGTATCTCTAATCCTCATTTCTGTTGCGTGGACTTATTAAGTCAACAATTTTTTTGTTTTATATCATATTTGTTGCTGGGAAAATATTCAGTGGTTTCGAATCAGAAAGGTTGAAGATCTAGGATGAGAATAATTCACTACTGCTTTCTAATGCTAATACCATATATAAGGAGGATCAGGATCAGTTCTTACACATAATATATTACAATGATCAACATTATTGATCCGAAATTGCACACACTACGGAACAACTTCACCATCCAAAAAGCCGGTAAGCTGATGAGGAAACATATTCAACCTTTCTCTCAATTGTTTCAGTTCTCTTAAATCCCCAACCCATATACTATAACTTGAATTCTTGGCAAGAACATCCTTAGACACCTCCTTCTGTTCAATCAATTGATTGGCATAAACCTCAAATTTCTCAATCTTATCCCAAAGAAGAGCCAACTTATTTGTGTCTTTCTCACTTCTAACACTATCCAACCAGTCCCTTGCTTCTTCCACCTTAGCCCAAAAGCATGAATCTTGAGTCAAGCTTGCAAACGTGCTTCTCACACTGTTCTCTTCAGCAGCACCATCCCTTCTTATTCTATCCTTCCACCACCTATCAAACATCACATACCTCCTCTCTCTATTTCCATTCTCCATGTAATGGCCCTTTGTCCTATGCAACCCTTTCCTATAATACTCAGCAATATCTAGTGGCTCCACCAGTAGTTTATAGAAATGCGAAGTGTTGACCCACTTCGCTCGCCTGTCAAAGTCGTGTGGAAGCTCGTTCTTCTCCATCATTTCGATCACATCATTCCAAAAGCGAGCCAGCTTATGACGGTTGATGTTGACTTTCATTGCACTCTTTGCGGACCGGCTCTTGAATGAATCATAATACCCTACTTGTTCATCATGTTCATCGCACAAGGCTTTATACCATTCTATTTGAGCTCTGTAAGGCACAACCTTGGACAAGGAAAGAGCAAGGGATGCAGCATTCAGAACCGGAGAAGGACCCATTCTCCTTGTTGTCTTTAGGCATTCCATGGCAGGTATGATTAGAGATTCCTGTTAGTTGTATTACAGTCATTTGTTCAGTGAAATCTTCCAATAAAATATGAACCTAAAATTATTCTGGATACTAGTGATTAAAATAATTGATAATAATAACTACCATTGGTATTAGAGTGAAGATGCAGTGTAGTTACCTGATTAGCCAATCCTGAAGATTGGATGGCCAATTCAAGGCCTGCTTCATAGCTTGATTCAGGAATGCTCCTCTGCTTGGGTGAGTTTCCTTGAGTCAAGAATTGCCAAGAAACTTTGTCAACATAATAACCATACTTGAGATGATCCTCAATACTACAATCTGGAGAACCTGTTGCAAGCATCAAATGCATCATCTTGGTGATTGTGGCAGGACTATCCATACAAACTGCTCCGTCTTCCGAGACAAACAAATAGTTCCCAAAAGGGCGAAACAGGATGGGCACAGACACTTCCCCTTTGCTTTCTCCTTCTCCTTCTCCGTCTCCTTGTGTTGCTGCTTCCAAGTAATCCATCACGGCGGTGAACAATTTGGCTTTCTCCCTGTCAGTTATTTGAACCGCAAGCTTCCCGAAGTCTGGAGAAGTCATGGACAATTGCCAAAACTGAAGGAGGAAATTGAGCTGAGAAGTGAGAGGCGTAATCGGGGCAAAGAGAAGCCTTGGCATTATGTCATGCTTTGAGACAACATGGCAGAAGTTGCCACTCCATCTTTCTCTGAAGATAGCTGTGGAAAATGAGTCATTCCCCAGCAACGGTGAGCCATAAGTGATGCACAACACTGACACAGAGGAAGAGATTGCTCGCAGGTATGACAGAAGCCAAAGAGTGCATAGAGAGGCAGTGGCTCCTCCAATTGAATGCCCAGTGATCACAACTGATTTTGTTTCCTTGTTTCCCAATATTTCCAGCATCTGAATGGTAGCATTAACTTTCATCAGTTTATTAGTTGGGAATAAGATTCTAGGGGAAACAATTTATCCTCTTAAGATTCTAACATCAATACTAATTGTTAGTGAATATTTAGCATGAACAAATACTAGTAACATGAACCTATAACACATTTATTTTTCATTCTGTTGTTTAACTATTTCACTTACTCCCAAAATTGATAACTGGTAACTGTTTGTAGTCTTGCACCCGAATCATTAACTTAAATAATACTTAGGGAAGAAACCCATCCATCTTCCTGTGCCGTGATAATTAAGTTTATGCCAATCAGATTAAAAATAAGGTTGGTTTAACCTACTCAAATTATTAAAAAAACTTTCATTCCACATTTATTTATTCTGATTAACGTCATAGTTACTATTCGTATGTGAAAAATTAGTAATAGAAACTCCTTTTTTTTTTGGGATCACCCACATGACAGCAATTTCACTTTCCTTTTCTTTCTATTATTTAACAAAAGCCATCAAAGTAGAATAATGATGTACGCAATGAAAGAGAATAATAGTAAGTTTTAATTTGAATTGTTGACTCTGAAAATCCACCCCACCATTATATTTCTTTGTTTATAAATAGCAATTATCTTTGCGTGATGATGGGGGGCAGTGGTTAAAACTTAAAAGTCTTCGCTCCGAAAATTTTAGGTGGGGGCTTGGTTGTTAGCACTTAGCACATCCATGAAAATGATAGATAGCTTTGCTTTGGGAATTGGGACCCATCTCATGTACGAGAGACAGCATAAAGTAGGTTTATTCCGCGAGCGTTCACACTCGGCAATACTCGACACTCCTCACTTTTCACTGCAAAAAATAAAAATGATCTTTGCTTTTTATAAGTTTATTATTAGAATATTAGAGACATTAATCTATAGCTAAACAGAAAGCACTAAGCAGCCTCCACCACCATCACCTAAATGCTAAAGCTCACTATGCAATATTCTTCGGTCTTTCACTAATTCTGCAGTGAATTGCTATAATTTAGTTGGTGACCGTGTACCATAGGATTGTAAAGCTTCCCAGGCTTTTGTAAAAAAAAAAAGTAATCAAAAAGTTACTTGGAAGTGGCCCATTATGAGGGAATAACTGTTATTACTGTATCATAGTCATAGATGATAATAAAAAAACATGGCAAAGTGATTCTTTTTCTTAATATTAATAATAATAATAATAACAAAAATACTAGAAAGCCAACTAAACTAAAGTAAAAGAATTCGATTGATAGCTCAAAGTGATAAACCAAAAAATTAAATTTTACTTGTATTCTAGCATTTAAAAAAAGAAAAAAAAAGAAAAAACACTAAGTGTGAAAGTGAGAACGGGTTGAAGATCAAGATAATTCTATTGGATGTCAATTTCATCGTTTTTCTTTATTAGTGGATGATTATGCTATTGCGTATCACGTTTTTGGTGTTGTCCCTTCTAAATATACGCAAATAATGTTGCCCTCCTCAGTCCTCACTAACTTGGTCACGTAAGCAAAACCAATAAGGAAAACATCTTATCAAAAGATGAATAATGTTACCTATCTAATTTTTTTTATAAATTAAAATTCAATTAAATTAAACTATAAAATATAGATGTGTAGTATTATTCTAAAAAATATAAGACAATATCAATCGGAATAGCCCAAGAAAATAACGAATACATATCCATGGCTGCAAAAAAACCACAATGCCCATTCTACTATAGTACTATAAGAAATGATGGCTTAAATTCTCATATTTCGTCTTGAAATCTTCTTTATCCTCATTGATTCTAATATGGTTTTATTTAACAATCAAATTCTTATCTATTTATTATTATAAATTATTAAACAAAAAAATTTAATTTATAATTAAATAATAAAAAAAATAAATTCTGATCAATTTAATAAATCTGGTAACGTTATTCAGAAACTAGAAGATTACGATCCTAACTTGTTCAGACTGCTAAAAAAGGAAAGAAATTAATAAACATGCCGCAAACAATAAGAATATGCTAACACAAATACATGAGACAAGATTAAAGAAAGGAATTAAACAAACCAACCTGGGTTTGGAATGAATGAAGCAAGGAATTGAAGAGATTGAGGATGCCGGCGTGGACCATGACAGGTTCCTCCCCTTCACGAATACACGAGAAGAAAGCCACGTCACCAATTCTATCCAACGGCACCATGTTCCTCCACGTGTCGTCCGATCCCCCAACCATTTGCACGCCCGAGAAAGCCACGTAGGCCACGCGCCCTATTTGCTCCGCCACGAAGCTCCGGTGAGCGATGGCGCTTCTGTTGACGTGGTTGCACAGCCTCCATGACTCCGCCAGCAGCGGCGTCGACGCCACGAAAGTCGCCAGCATCTCGCTGCTCTCAAACCTGCATAGTCCCAAAACAAAACTTCAGATAATGAGGTTTTGATTAATAGACGGATTTATTATTGTTGTTGTTATGGTAATTTCGTGGAAGGTTTCGGGGTTTTGATTTTGTTGACATTTTGAGTGGCGAAGCTAATAGTGAGAACTTACGGTGAAGCTTCGTTGATAGCCATGGAATAGAATAGTCTTTGCTGAAGAGGGCGAATGTGTGGAAGAAGGTTTGAACGAAGAAGAGATGGACACTTGAAAGTGTTAATCCCCTGAAGGCTTCAACTTTGAATAGCCCACATTTTATATTGTCTTTACAAATTTGTAATTTGCTCACTGAGAACTGAGAAGTCAAAAGCGAAGTCGTCTTTCCATACAATTATCTTAATTATCTTTGTGGGGACAGTGATCAAAGGTGGACCTCCAACATACCGCGTGAGCAACAAGACTCGGTCTTTTACATTTTTGCCATCATAATAATTATAACTCAAGACGCGTTTGCGTATTTAGGGGGTGCAAAACAAAGTTACCAATGATAGAATCAATGTAGTGTAAATAAATAAAATTATAATTGAACACAAGGAATCATTTTCTCTCTGTTCCGGACCTGCCACCCGACCCCAAAACGGCCAAACAATGGTCTGACTTTTAGGTTAAAATCCTTTCTACGGTTTAAATTGGTTAGAAAATAAAAAAAGTTTAACCAACATTCGAATTCGAATTCGAATATCTTTTATCATAGTCAATAAAATAAAACAAGATAACTAAAAAAAATTATATACGAGGAGCCAAAAGTTCTTTAGGATACGTTTTCACACACAACCTTAATTTTTGCTTTTTAAATCCATTTTAATTTGAACGTCGGAGTATCTTTGCAGGTACCATCACCTACCGCTTCAAAAATCCGATCATATCATCACCAAGACCGACATGTCCCCGATCCTTTTCTCAACCCGTACCAACGAAGTCTTGTACATTGGTGCTGTCTGTGGGGACTTGTCAAGCTTTGGCAAAATGACAAACGAACACAAAGAACGATTCTCAAACCATCACTACGAACCAAACCCGTCAAATCCCCTCAGTGCACGAACCACAGAACGATGGTTTTCCCCTCCCCCACCTACCCACGGAAGGATAATCAGCGTCATCCACACGCAGCCAACCTATAATCAACAACCACAAACAGACAAGCCCCGATCTGGCAAACCCAGGATAATCGATGGACTGGAAAATAAGTGAACTGGATTATTCAAGAGCTACACCAGTGAGTACAGACTTTGGAAAGTCGGGTTGCCTCTAAAGAATGGTACCAAACGGAACGCACAAGCAAAGCGGTCTCCCGAACCGTGTCACGAAGAGACGCAAGGCACGAGAGGTCACCAGATCAATAACACGGCCGACGCAGGAACCGCAGCAAATCTTGGAAACCCGAACGCCATCATGATGAAGACGAAAGGAGATACCAGAAAGGTTTCAAGCGAAGAAGGAGTGAACACGTGATAATGGGAGCTACCCCCTTCACCGAGAGAATCATGAAGGCCTATAGAAGGATTTCGACAAACCAACTGACATGAAGTATGGTAGCACTAAGGATCCACAAGAACACCTAATGGCATTTGAGGCTAAGATGAACTTAGAAGGAGCGGCCGACGTAGTTCAGTGCAGGGCCTTCCCGGTAACCCTAGCCAGCCCAACAATTAAGTGGTTTAACGCCCTCCCGAATGGCTCCGTATCCTGTTTTGACGACATCTCCAGAAAATTCATGGCATAATTTACCACTAGGATCACAAAGGCGAAGCACCCGATCAGTTTTCTCGGAGTCACGCAACAGCCAGACGAACCCACAAGGAAGTACCTAGATAAGTTCAACGATGAGTGCTTGACGATGACGGATGATGAGCGGATAATTTGTACGCTTTTTGGCATTGTTTTTAGTATGTTTTTAGTATGATCTAGTTAGTTTTTAGTATATTTTTATTAGTTTTTAGTTAAAATTCACTTTTCTGGACTTTACTATGAGTTTGTGTGTTTTTCTGTGATTTCAGGTATTTTCTGGCTGAAATTGAGGGACCTGAGCAAAAATCTGATTCAGAGACTAAAAAGGACTGCAGATGCTGTTGGATTCTGACCTCCCTGCATTCGAAGTGGATTTTCTGGAGCTACAGAATCCCAATTGGCGCGTTCTCAACGGCGTTGGAAATTAGACATCCTGGGCTTTCCAGCAATATATGATAGTCCATACTTTGCTCAAGATTTGATGGCCCAAACCGGCGTACAAAGTCACCCTCAGGAATTCCAGCGTTAAACGCCGGAACTGGCACAAGAATGGGAGTTAAACGCCCAAACTGGCACAAAAGCTAGCGTTTAACTCCAAGAGAAGTCTCTACAAGAAAATGCTTCAATGCTCAGCCCAAAAACACACCAAGTGGGCCCGGAAGTGGAATTTTATGTCATTTACTCATCTCTGTACACCCTAGGCTACTAGTT
>NC_029774.3:111796276-111797591 GCF_000817695.3 Arachis duranensis | reverse complement strand
TCTAACCTTGTCTGTGGTATTCTGAGTAGGATTCAATGATTGAATGACTGTGACGTGCTTCAAACTCCTGAGGGCGGGGCGTTAGTGACAGACGCAAAAGAATCACTGGATTCTATTCCGGCCTGATTGAGAACCGACAGATGGATAGCCGTGCCGTGACAGGGTGCGTTGAACATTTCCAATGAGAGGATGGGAGGTAGCCAGTGACAACGGTGAAACCCTTGCATAAGCTTGCCATGGAAAGGAGTAAGAAGGATTGGATGAAGACAGTAGGAAAGCAGAGAGACGGAAGGGACAAGCATCTTCATACGCTTATATGAAATTCCCACCAATGAATTGCATAAGTATCTCTATCTTTATCTTTATGTTTTATTCATCATTCATATCCATTTAAGTTTGCCTGACTAAGATTTACAAGGTGACCATAGCTTGCTTCATACCAACAATCTCTGTGGGATCGACCCTTACTCGCGTAAGGTTTATTACTTGGACAACCCAGTACACTTGCTGGTTAGTTGTGCAAAGTTGTGATAAAGAAGTGAGATTACAATTGTGCGTACCATGTTGATGGCGCCATTGATGATCACAATTTCGTGCACCAAGTTTTTGGCGCCGTTGCCGGGGATTGTTCGAGTTTGGACAACTGACGGTTCACCTTGTTGCTTAGATTAGGTATTTTTCTTCAGAATTCTTAAAGAACGAATTCTAGAGTTTCATGATGATCTATTGAAGTCTGGCTGGCTGTGAAGCCATGTCTAATCTTATTGGACCGAGGTTTCAACTTATCATCACAAGAGCTTGTTGATTTCTATCAATCTTGCTATTGGAGCAATGATCTGCTAAGGCTTGGCTGGCCATTGGCCATGTCTAATGTTTTGGACCGGAGCTTTCTTTGAAAGCTTGGCTGGCTATGAAGCCATGTCTAATTCCTGGACCGGAGTCTTAGACTAGCATTGCAATGATTCCTGGAATTCTCATTAAGAATTTTGATATCTTTATTTTCTTTTTCCACTTAATTTTCGAAAATCCAAAAAAATTACAAAATCATAAAATCCAAAAATATTTCTTGTTGAGTCTAGAGTCTCATGTTAAGTTTGGTGTCAATTGCATGTTTTTGTTCTTCTTGCATTCATGCATGTGTCTTAAGTGATCTTCAAGATGTTCTTGATGATTTCATTACTCTGATCTTTAATTTCTCTTGACTTGAATGTTTTGTGTTTCTCATGTGCATTCTCATTTTGTTAGTGTCAGCAGTATACAAACTGCTAAGTTTGGTGTCTTGCATACATTGTTATTTGATTCTTGTTGCATTTTG
>NC_029774.3:111795373-111796112 GCF_000817695.3 Arachis duranensis | reverse complement strand
CTGGGCGTTCAAAACGCCCAGTGAGGAAGGCAAACTGGCGTTTAAACGCCAGCCAGGATGCCTGGCTGGGCGTTTAACGCCCAAAAGGGTAGAGGTTTGGGCGTTAAACGCCAGAATGTGCACCATTCTGGGCGTTTAACGCCGGGATGGCACAGGAGGGAAGATTCTGTTTTTAATGCAAATTTTTTCAAGTTTTCAAAATTTTTTCAAAATCAAATCTTTTTCAAATCAATTTTTTCAATCAAATCTTTTTCAAAATCAATTTCTTCCTATTTTTAAGGATACTTGCTATCAATTAATGATTTGATTCAACATTTCAAGTATGTTGTCTTTTCTGTTGAGAAAGGTTTAATGTTTGAATCATATCTTTTCTTGTTAGCCAAGTCATTAATTTTCAAAATCAAATCTTTTTAAAATATTTTTCAAATCATATCTTCTCAATCACATCTTTTTAAAACTAATCATATCTTCTTAACCACATCTTTTTCAAAATAGTTTTCAATCAAATCTTTTTGATTTCTAGCTTCAAAATCTTTTTCAAAAATCACTTTACTTCTTTCTCAAACATGGTTTTCGAAAATCAACTAGTGTTTTTCAAAATGTTTTCAAAATCTTTTACTTAATTTTCGAAAATTACTTCTCCTCCTCTCACATCCTTCTATTTATGGACTAACACTACTCCTTAATGCACAATTCGAACTCCATCTTTCTTGATAAGTTCGAATTTTCTACTTCTGCC
>NC_029774.3:111793977-111794486 GCF_000817695.3 Arachis duranensis | reverse complement strand
AAACACCTATAATCCTTCATGGAGAAATCATCCAAATCTCTCATGGAAGGATCAACAGAAGAGACCTCAACAAGGTTTCAATAATAATGATGGAAGAAACAGGTTTAACAATGGTAAGCCTTTTCCATCATCTTCTCAGCAACAGACAGAGAGTTCTAAGCAGAATACCTCTGACTTAGCAACCATGGTCTCTGATCTAATCAAAACCACTCAAAGTTTCATGACTGAAACAAGGTCCTCCATCAGAAATTTGGAAGGACAAGTGGGTCAGCTGAGCAAGAAAATTACTGAACTCCCTCCTAGTACTCTTCCAAGCAATACAGAAGAAAATCCAAAAGGAGAGTGCAAAGCCATCAACATGGCCGAATTAGGAGAGGAGGAAGAGGCAGTGAATGCCACTGAGGAAGACCTCAATGGACGTCCACTGGCCTCCAATGAGTTCCCCAATGAGGAACCATGGGAATCTGAGGCTCAAAATGAGACCATAGAGATTCCATTGGACTTACTTC
>NC_029774.3:111793174-111793867 GCF_000817695.3 Arachis duranensis | reverse complement strand
CTAAATACCTTGGAGCAATCATGAAGCTAAATGACAAGTTATTTGGAAATGAGACTTGGGAGGATGAACCCCCTTTGCTCACCAAAGAACTGGATGACTTGTCTAGGCAGAAATTACCTCAAAAGAGACAAGATCCTGGGAAGTTTTCAATACCTTGTACCATAGGCACCATGACCTTCAAGAAGGCTTTGTGTGACTTAGGGTCAAGTGTAAACCTCATGCCTCTCTTTGTAATGGAGAAGCTAGGGATCTTTGAGGTGCAAGCTGCAAAAATCTCACTAGAGATGGTAGACAACTCAAGAAAACAAGCTCATGGACTTGTAGAGGATGTTCTGGTAAAAGTTGAAGACCATTACATCCCTGCTGATTTCATAGTCCTAGAAACTGGGAAGTGCATAGATAAATCCATCATCCTTGGCAGACCCTTTCTAGCCACAGCAAAGGCTGTGATTGATGTTGACAGAGAAGAATTGATCATTCAAGTGAATGAAGAATCCTTTGTGTTTGAGGCTCAAGGATATCCCTCTGTCACCATGGAGAGGAAGTATGAAGAGCTTCTCTCAAAACAGAGCCAAACAGAGCCCCCACAGTCAAACTCTAAGTTTGGTGTTGAAAGGCCTCAACCAACTTCTAAGTTTGGTGTTGAACCCCCACATTCAAACTCTAAGTTTGGTGTTGGGAGGCCACAACCAA
>NC_029774.3:111784454-111791341 GCF_000817695.3 Arachis duranensis | reverse complement strand
AAGAACAAGCCGCCATCACTAAGGTGGACCCGTTCTTTAATTTCCTTGTTCTTTATTTTTCTGTTTTTTGAATTTTAGTGCTTATGATTATCTATGTTTGTGTCTTGTGATCATTAGTGTCTTAGTGTATATGCCTTAAAGTTATGAATGTCCTATGAATCCATCACCTCTCTTGAATGAAAAATGTTCTTAATCAAAAAAAAAAGAAGAATTGCATGAATTTTGAATTTTATAACAGTTTAATTATTTTGATGTGGTGGCAATACTTTTGTTTTCTGAATGTATGCTTAAACAGTGCATATGTCTTTTGAATTTGTGGTTCATGAATGTTGGCTCTTGAAAGAATGATGAAAAAGGAGACATGTTACTGAGGATCTGAAAAATCAATAAAAATGATTCTTGAAGCAAGAAAAAGCAGTGAATACAAAAAAAAGGAAGGAGAAAAACAAAAAAAAAGAAGAAAGAAAAAGAAAGAGAAAAAGAAAGAAAAAGAAAGAAAAAGAAAGAAATAAAAGTGAGATCCAAGGCAAAAAGGTGTAGCAAAAGACACAGTTTGTAAAATATTTGCAAGATTCCCTTTAAGGAATAACAGATTTTGTTTTTTTTTTTGGTTGATAGTTTTCTAATGATACCTATAACTGAAACCAAATAGTAAGTTAAAAATCATGCTAGTGAAGAAAGTTGTGGAGGAAAGTTCACCTCTGGTTCCTTCGCGAAGTGCCTTGGCAACACGAAACGGTGTTTTTCTAATACCTTCCCTGTTTATATCTTCCCCAAGACCCTGAAGCAAAACCTTCATGGCATCTTCAATGGAAGTAGATCCATCTCCAAAATCCACTTCACAACACCCACTACTCACTCCATTTCCAAGCTCACCATCGAAACGACCATCATTCAAATAGTTCATTATTGTAGTTGATATGGTCATGATTTTATATGCCCTTTTTTTGGCATAGCTCTTTTTTCAGGTTTGTGTTATTATTCAACCTTCTTTATTTTAAGTGGTATATCCTAAGACAATATTATATTTTTCTTCATTATGAAGACAATGTTATGATTTATACATGTTGCAAAGATTACCAATTTGCATTATTTAGCAACTCATTTGTCATAATCAACAAAGGCATATTGAATTAAATAAGCAATTTCAAAAAACTAGTTTTATTAGAAAATTCAAGACATAATTATATATAAATACATTCTTGCTCAAAAGTCTAACCAGAACAACATAATATAATTCCACTTATAGGTTTACTTGGACATTTATATGATACAAAGTATGCCACTAATTACAATGGTCACAATCAATCCAATAAACATGAAAAGTATTAGCATTTTTATTAATCTAACTTCAGCTTCCAAGCTACTCAATTTTTGTGCTACGTTCACTCTCCATTCATCATAGTCATTCTCAACTTTTAGTCAATTTCTGGATCTGTCTTTGCACCACGTTCTGCTACTACTTCATGTTGGAAATTCATGGTTTTCTTAATCCCAAGACCATCCATGTTAAATCATTAAAAAAAGAGAGCTAAGAGTATGAAATCATACCTAAATTCGTAAAGAAAATTAAAAGGGTTTTGTTATTTGATCTTCCTCAACCAAAACCTTATGTATGTCTGATAGGGCTGAATCACAACTCTTTTGATGGGAAAAATGTTACGAAAGCAACTTTGATGTGTTAGGGACAAAATCTCTGAAGTCACTATTTATATTTGAGTGTGGCACCTATTGAATCCTAAAGTCCAAATAAAATAGTATTTCTGGTTGTATTCTTATTTAATTCCAAATCAAAAGTAATAATGACTTATTCAATTCAGTATTCGGGGCGTTAGTGACAGACGCAAAAGAATCACTGGATTCTATTCTGGCCTGATTGAGAACTGACAGATGGATAGCCGTGCCATGACAGGGTGCGTTGAACATTTCCACTGAGAGGATGGGAGGTAGTCACTGACAACGGTGAAACCCTTGCATACAGCTTGCCATGGAAAGGAGTAAGAAGGATTGGATGAAGATAGTAGGAAAGCAGAGAGACGGAAGGGGTCAAGCATCTTCATACGCTTATCTGAAATTCCCACCAATGAATTACATAAGTATCTCTATCTTTATCTTTATGTTTTATTCATCATTCATAATCATTTGAGTTTTCCTGACTAAGATTTACAAGGTGACCATAGCTTGCTTCATACCAACAATCTCTGTGGGATCGACCCTTACTTGCGTAAGGTTTATTACTTGGACGACCCAGTACACTTGCTGGTTAGTTGTGCGAAGTTGTGATAAAGAAGTGAGATTACAATTGTGCGTACCATGTTGATGGCGCCATTGATGATCACAATTTTGTGCACCAACGGACTAACAAACTCAGTGGCTAGTCTGTGCTTGACAAACGAGCTAATGAACGAAAATTTCCAGAAACACTTCACAACCAAACCGGTTTGGACTATGCATAAAATTCATAACATGGCAAGGGAGTACATCAACGATAAAGAAGCAAGCCAAGTCGTGGCAGCCAATGAACGGTACCACAGTAGCACGGCCCCATGGAGTAACCCACCGTACAAAGAAGCTCCAAAGGAGCATTTCGAAACCGCCGCTCCCAACTGGCTACCCGGAGTGCATAGTTGTCAGAGCCGAATCGGTGATCGAACTGGTCAAACCACTGGTTCACTGGTTTAGTAGTTCAACCGATAAATCACTAGTTGAACTGATATAACCAGTCAAATACATATAGTCACTAATATTTTAAAAATAATTAAGTCTCAAATTTTAAAAATAGCTAGTACAAAGATAAACATAAAATTAGTCAATACTACTACAATAATATCTTAATTTGACATAATAAAAATAATAATCCATGAACTATATTAAATTGTATATAATTTTTCTTCATAACAAGTAATTTTTATTTTATTTTTATATTGAATTGATTATTTTTTTATTTTAAAATTTTTTTAATTAATTTATATCTATTACATTATATTATTCATGTGTAAATAATCATATAATTTATTAATCTAAATTTGTTAGTCCAATTGAAATTAATAAATAAAAATTATTGTTTATGGTCTTTAAAAAATAAAAAGTGCCTAATTTGATAAAAAAAATCAGCAATATCAGTTGTCCAATTCTGACAAAAAAAGAGCCCAATTTGATCATAGTTGTTTGGTATGTAATATATTTAAAATAAAACACATTATATTAAAAAGCATTGTAGCCTAGAACAGCACTTCGGTGAAAGATGCCCCCTTCGTCATTTCGGCCAGGGTTGGAACTAACCTACAAAACCACCACAACAGAGTAACCAGACTCGGGGATAATTTTCTCAAACTGTACGGCTCTATAGTGCTACCAATCACCATTAAAACTGGTAGCCAAAAGAAAATCATATTCTTCAAGTTCGTGATTTTAAAAGACTCCACGACTTATAATATCATCTTGGGGAAGAAGACTATCAACGATCCTCTGCTGCCATATTCACCAAATTTCTAATCATAAAATTCTAAGCGGACGACAGAACCACATGAATGATACATGGAGACCAGGAAGTGGCAGTGGAGTGCGACAACACTAGCCTAGCCCTCCAAAAATGGTCTTGGGACACGGCAGAAATATTCCTAGCCGACCTGGACGCATGACAAGACGACCAGTCGCGACCAGAACCAAAGGGAGATATAGAAAAGTAACAGATAGGGAAAACCAAGGACGAGTTCACCTTTATCAATAAGAACCTCTCCTTCGACCTAAAGGGGAACTCGCAAAACTCCTGAAAGAAAACAGAGAACTCTTGACCTTCACTCCCACTGACATGTCGGGAATAGACTCGGACCTGATGTCTCACCGGCTAGCTGTAGACCCTAGGGCCAAGCCAGTAGCCCAAAGAAGAAGGAAGATGTCCTCCGACTTGGCAAGCGAGGTTAAGAAACAAGTCAAAAGTCTACTCGAAGTCGGCTTTATCCGGGAACTACCTTATACGACCTGGCTGGCAAACATCGTGATAGTAAAGAAAGTGAGCGGCAAATAGCAAATGTGCGTCAATTATACGTACTTGAACAAAACTTGTCCAAAAGACGCCTTCCCCCTACCAAACATCGATGGCCTGGTGGATGCCACCTTAGGACACCAATATGCCAGTTTCATGGATATGTACTTGGGATATAACCAAATACCCATGCACAAGCCAAACGAAGAAAAAATGGCATTCGTAACCCCCGAAGGCACATGCTACTACACATTCATGCCCTTCAAGCTGAAAAATGCAGGGGCCACCTACCAAAGACTCATCACGAAGATCTTCAAAGAACTTAATGGAATGAAACTAGAGGTTTATACTAACAACATACTAGCCAAAACAGAAATAGACTAAGAGCTTATTGGCGATCTCAAACTCATACTAGGTACTCTGAAAAGTAACGGATGCGCCTCAACCTAGCAAAATGCACATTCATAATGGAGGCTGAAAAATTCCTAGGTTTCATGATCACACAACGAGGAGTGGAGAAAAACCCGGAAAAATGCAAGGTCATCCTCGAGTTGGGTAGCACTACAAATCTTAAAGACGTCCCAAGGCTGATTGGACGATTGGCCGCCCTCTCGCACTTCCTCGGAGCCTTGGCCCAGAAGGCTATCCCCTTCTTCAAACTCATGAAAAAGGGTAAAACTTTCAAATGGAAATCTGAATGTGAAGAGGCCTTCCAACACTTCAAAAAAGTGTTAGTGAAACCTCCTGTACTCTCAAAGCCCAAAGTGGGAGAACCATTGTACCTTTAATTATCTATAGAAGAGGAAGTGTTAGTAGCGGCTCTAATCCAAAAAGACAAACAAAAAAAGCAAGGTCTCATATACATCATAAGTAAGAGACATGTTACTCCAAACTCAAGAAACTCGCCTACACATTACTAATGGCATCCCGACAGCTCCGGCAATACTTTCAGAGCCATCCTATCGTGGTTAGGACAGACCAGGCCATCAAGCAAGTACTCCAAAAGCCAGACTTGGCAAGGCGAATACTCTCCTGGTAGGTTGAGCTATCCCAGTATGAAGTCTGTTTTGAGCCCAGAAATGCCATCAAGGCTTAGGCCATGGCAAATTTCATCACTGAGATGACCCCCGGGAAGCGAAGCTACCGAATTGTGGAAACTCTACGTTGACAGATCATCGAACAACAACTCCGACAAAACAGGGATAATATTAAAAATCGAGAAAGATATTACTATCGAACAGTGGATTTGATGCAAATTTTTTATCTCCAACAATCAGGTGGAATACGAACACTACCAGAAACACGGGAGTTATAACGGGAAGATACCAATGAACAAGAAGTAGTGTCAAATCTCTATGACCATGGTAACCACTTTCAACGTCTTGCATCTCCGTGGCCAATTTTGCGGAGCTTTCCGACGTTCTTGTTTATCCGTGGCCAACTTGAGATAGATTCTCTCAATGCCACAGATCCAATGATTACCATGGTGAAATCGAACGATGTCCACCTCCAAGTTCCACGCTTAATTTGGTGTTTTCCTCTAGCCCTTTTAAAATACTTTTATGCAATTTATATTTTTCCCAAATTTAAACCCTAACCTCATATAAATTCAATTTATTAGGGTACAGGCTTTCCCAGTTTTCTGATCACTGGTTTTTTCTCCCTCTTTCCCAGTGCCACTGAAAAATTAATACGGTATGTTGATTATCTAATTTTAGATGCTGTTGATAATTTGCAATTTTCATATTTCCTATGATTATTAACTAACTAAAGTTGTTAATTTCCCCTTCTTGATTAAACAGTATTTTCTTAGTGTGGTTGTGTTGTTCATTACTAGGATAAAAATCAGATTGTAGTGTAACCAAAGAAACCAAATCATATACGCTTAATTTCACTATTTTTTTCTTTTTTACCATGCACATGTTTTTGCCTGTGTTCTTTCTGGCCAAATGCAATGTTAATGCTTAATTTCACAATATGAATTAGTTTAGAGATTTTGGTGATGGAAAAAAGAATAATTCAATTGAGAATGAATGTTAAAATTATAAAAAGAGTACAAAAAGAGTACATGTTGATGTTTAATAGAATCACTCTAACTAATTTTAGAAACTACTAACTATGATTAATTGGAATAGTAACTAAATGTAATTACTAAGTATTAATTATATTCATTTCGATGTTGAAGAAAGAAAAGTCATACAATGTGCTTATTTAAATGAGTTTCATAAGCCTTGAGAAACTAATTTATAAACTAATTCGTCGAGCAGCGAAATTTCATTATTAGGTTTCAATTCTGTTTTGAGTTTCATTTTCAACTTTTAGTTTTGATGGCTAGTTCTTTATGCAAAAATTATGTGTTAGTATAGTTTAGCACCTTTTGACAGGGAGCATGATTTGAATTGGGGTGTGTGAAGTAAATGAGAATTAATAGTTTTTATGTTTTGTGAAGATTTTCATGTGTAAAATAACTTATTTAACAAAATGTAAAAATATTACAATTATGTGTGTATATATTACTTTTGTGTGTGTGAGTTCTTTTTGGAGTAAAATAGTTAAATGTTAGAGTAGATGCTATATTATTTGGTGAGCTAACTATTAGAGTTAATCTATAAATTAGGCACATAATTAACTCCCAAATTAATATGATCCTATAATTAGTAACTAAATCAAGTAGCAAAGAACTTCGAAAACTTCATATGCAAAATTATATCCTCTTGAAAAGTCCTGTCGAGTGCTTTTCAATCTTTTATTTGTTTATATAAATCTGATTAATTGCCTTCATTATAAAAAAACTTTACTAATTATGATTTTTAATCATAATGAATTTGTTATTATTTGGGTCACAAAAAATGACAATGTTATTTGAGCAAGGTAACGACATATCATTATCACTACTCGCATG
>NC_029774.3:111771759-111784408 GCF_000817695.3 Arachis duranensis | reverse complement strand
TTGCTAAGGAGATGGCTTCCGCTTCTCCATTCTCCTTATAGCAACACACAAACGATGTGGCCTCCGACGATTGGTGTAACAAGATTAATGTTCATTCTTGGCTGATAGCATTCCATGCTTACACCAATATCTTTGAAAATTCGCCCTTTTCACATGCATCTTGTAACACCTTAAGCTAAATCCCATCCTTAAAGGTATTTAGATAGGGTGCCACTCTCTTGGGAGGCAAATTAACTCAATCGTTAGGTAAAAAAGGAGGGAAATACGCATGAAGTTTTGGAAAAAGTCAACAAATGATCTAACAGATGGAATTCAACACACACTAGCAAGTTTGAGCAAATAAGATAACAACTAGATTCCCGTGAGTATGATTTTTTAATCAAAAGAAAATGCCTAAAAATAACTGTGACGAAAGGCCTGACGCGTCCTAACTAATTTCGTCGAAGAAATCCTCATTCTTATATCATAACCTATCTTTTATCAAACTGGTGGGAGTCCCCTTCCCTTATCGAAGGTTCTTATTTCAAACGTTTTGGCGATCACCTTCCCTTACCGAAGGATCATCTCGATCGATCACATTTCCTTATCGAAGGATCATATCGATATCTTGTCTTTGGGGTCACCTTCCCTTACCGAAAGATCATTCCCTCCGTTTAATTTACAATCAAGGTTATTTAGACATACACAAGAAGGAAGTTATGGGAACCAAGATATATTATTATAAAATTGATGGGAGTCGCCTTCCCTTACGGAAGGTTCCCATAAGTTTGTTTGCCGATCACCTTCCCTTGCTGAAGGATCATTTCGATTCGATCACCTTCTCTTACTGAAAAATCATCTCAATTATCTTGTCTTTGGGGTCACCTTTCCTTATCGAAGAGTCATTCCCTCAGTTCAATTTACAGACAATGTTATTTAGGCAAACATAAGAAAAGGATCATTCAAGAATATATAATGATAAAAGGACATGTAAAGTAATAATACCATAATGATGATAATGGTACAAAATAGACATATACTCCCTAATCAAACATATATTAACAATATAATGGCATAAATCAAAGGATCATATTAATGCACATAATAAAAGTAAGGCATATTAAATGATGGAGCAAAGTTTATAAAAAGGCACATACTCTCGACTTAAAGAGATAGGAATAACGTAATGGCATAAATTAAAGGATCATATTTTTAATGCACATAATGAAAATAGAGCATATTAAATAATTGAATTAAGTCTATAAAAAGGCATGTTCTGTTGGCTTAAAAGGACATGAATAATATAATAGCATAAATTAAAGGATCATATAAATGCACGTAATAAAAATAGGGTATATTAAATAATTGAACAAAACTTATAAAAAGACATGTACTATTGGCTTAAAAGGACATGAAAAACATAATCGCATAAATTAAAGGATCATATGAATGCACGTAATGAAAATAGGGCATATTAGATAATTGAATAAAACTTATAAAAATGCATATACTCTTGACTTTAGAGGGATATTAATGACATAATGGCATAAATTAAAAGATCATATTTTTAATGCACATAATGAAAATATGACACATTAAATAATTGAATAAGGTTTATAAAAATATATGTACTCTTGACTTAAATGACTTGTAAAGTAGTAGTAACAATTATAGGAATAAGAGTCATCATGAAACCACACAAATATGCATGTACTCTTGATCAAAAGGTTTTAAACAATGATGGATTTATGAATAGGGAAAACTTTGATGTCAAACATGATGTATGTGTGTAAAGGAAAAGAAAAAGATGAATAATACCATAAGACACACAAACATGATAACATGCATAGATGGTAAAAATAATAATAAAAAATAGAGCATAATACATACCAAACATAAATATAAAGGAGGGGGATGATTAGTATTTGAGAGGGATGATTTTCTACCTATCGGTGTACCCCTATTTATATACTTTTGGTGGTGGGTGTGGTTGGGGTATTTTTTTAAGTTTAAAAGAAGGGTGGTTGTTAGATTCCTATCCGTAATTTAAAATTCTAAGCCTATCTCCTAACTTATTTTTAAATTTTAAAAAATCAATTTTTTTAGAAAGGGTGAGGGGCGGTTGTTACATTACCACTCCCGTAAAAAAAAATTTGTCCCCAAATTCCACGTCCTGAATTGGTTAATAAAGGTCATTAGTAAGAGGCATGATAATTTAGACATGGGTAAGCTAGTCCTACTAGTAGTAGAGAGAGATACATGAATGAATGAGAGGCACCGGTATCATATGGAATAGTTAAAGGGCCCCATTAATTGTACACCTACCTTCGATTTAATCTTTTGACTCGTGGCCTTCCTTGTTGCTGAGGACAAGACTTGTCCTTGACGCTGTGGTAGGTCCGCGGGGGTGGGGGAACTGCCAGGTATTCCTTGGCAAAATGCCCTGGTTAGAAGTACCAAAAGCAGACATTTTGTCCAGCGAAGCATCTACCCCTGTGTTGCTTCCCACACGAAGCACACTTCTGGAGCTCGGTAGTTTTCTGTGAGGCATCGGTGAAGTTTTCAGGTGGTTCGTGCCTTGTTGCGTTTGCCTCTCTACAGGTCTTCCAAGAAAGGCCTTTTTCCGTGGTAGTTGTTGAGAAGGTTCTTGGTCCAGCTGCCTTTTCTTAAAAGTTTTGCTTCTTTCCGATGCTAGTTTCTTGCTGGACTCTTCGATCACTTGGCACTTGCTAACAAGGAAGGAAAACTCCCGAATCTCCAGTGGAGCTATTGTGGTTAGGACCTCTGCTCTGAGTCCTCCTTGATACTTCATGCATTTCCACTTTTTCATCCGAATTAGCCTTGTACATGTCGAAAAACTTGCAAAATCTCTCGAATTTCTCTGTGTACTTCGCAATACTCATCCTATCTTATCTCAGCTACAGAAATTCCATCTATTTAGACTCCCGAACAGAGAGGAAAAAGTACTTGTAGAAAGCTTCTTTGAAAGTGGCCTAGCTGATATCTGTCCCAGCATCCTCCAATAATAGTTTTGCTCCATCCGACCAGAATTCGGCATCAGCTTTGAGCATAAAGGTAGCATAGCTCACTTTTTACACCTTGGTGCATGGAAAAATTGTAAACATTTTTTTCCATTTCTGTCAGCCATTCTTTCGCCACATCGGGGTCGAGGACTCCACGAAACTCAGATGGATCAATTTTCTTGAAGTCAGCAAAGGTTGTACGAGCTTGTCCTACATCCAATTGGTGAGTTCCAGAATTCCGATTTGCATTGGAAAGTTGTTGGGTCATCAAAGTGGTGGCTTCGGTCTGCTCTTTCATTGCCCTTGACATGTCCTTCATGTATTTTGCTAGATTTGAGGAGCTCGAGCTTGATCCATGTGGGCGTCCACGACTTGACATAATTGTCCTATTTGTGGATAGCCATAGGAAAAAATCTTATTAGTTATACTCTGCATATTAGGGTCCTAGGATCAACTTTGCTCTGATACCAATAATGTAACACCCTAAACTAAATCCCATCCTTGAAGGCATTTAGATAGGGTGCCACTCTCTTGGGAGGCAAATTAACTTAATCGTTAGGTAAGAAAGGAGGGAAATACGCATGAAGTTTTGGAAAAAGTCAATAAACGATTTAAAAGATGGAATTCAACACACACTAGCAAGTTTGAGCAAATAAGATAACAACTAGATTCCCGTGAGTACGATTTTCTAATCAAAAGAAAATGCCTAAAAAATAATTGTGACAAAAGACCTGACGCGTCCTAACTAATTTCGTCAAAGAAATCCTCATCCTTATATCATATCCTATCTTTTATCAGGACTCTTCATTCTCCCATGAATCGGGGTACGTATTCCACCTTTGGACTCCTGCGAAAGGTCAACTTCTCCATTGGGTCCTTCTCCTGGCTAGGGCCGCTGGACTCTTCTTCCTCTGTCTTAGAACCCGATTCGAGGTAAACCATCTCGGGTGTCCATTTCTTAGGTGATGAAGTATTCGTATCTAGGAAGGTTATGACAGGCAGTTAGGGGTTTTCTCCTATGAAATCTCGACTTAAGTACATGGTTTGGAGCACGGTAGTAGTGGTCGTAACTACCCACACGTACTTTGACGGATCATACTCAGAAGTCACCATCGGGGGACGCTGCATCGTCTCTACCCACTGTGCCATACTCCTCTGGAAATAGTATGGGAAAGAAAGAGGGGTGAGAACTTAAAAGATCTCAGTAGGAGTGCTATGTAACACCTCCATATCTATCCCCAACCCATTTATGGAATTTTAAAAATTATATAGCATGGCATGTATCATGAACTTTTCTTGTAAAACGTAAAACATAATATGCATAAAAGAAAGCATGTAACAATGACATAGAAAAGATAATAACTTATAAGAAATCAATATCATCATAACTTAAGAAAAATAACCTTAGATATAATAATCACAATCAAACTTTCCTTTATACTTTTCTTTTCTTAACTTGTAGCTTTTATGGAAGGTATTGAGCTCGAACTGGTATAAAAGGTGGGAGTCCCCTTCTCTTATCGAAGGTTCTTATCCCAAATGTTTTGGCGATCACCTTCCCTTACCGAAGGATCATCTCGATCAATTACTTTCCCTTGTCGAAGGATCATATCGATATCTTGTTTTTGGGGTCACCGTCTCTTACCGAAAGATCATTCCCTTCGTTCAATTTACAATCAATGTTATTTATACATACACAAGAAAGAAGTTATGGCAACCAAGATATATTATTATAAAATTGATGGGAGTCCCCTTCCCTTACCGAAGGTTGTCCTAAGTTTGTTTGCCGACCACCTTCCCTTGCTGAAGGATCGTTTCGATTCGATCACTTTCTCTTACCGAATGATCATCTCGATTATCTTGTCTTTGGGGTCACCTTCCCTTATCGAAGGGTCATTCCCTCAGTTCAATTTATAGACAATGTTATTTAGGCAAACATAAGAAAAGGATCATTCAAAAAGATATAATGATAAAAGGACATGTAAAGTAATAATACCATAATGATGATAATGATACAAGATAGACATGTACTCCCTAATCAAATAGATATTAACAAGATAATGACATAAATCAAAGGATCATATTAATGCACATAACAAAAGTAGGACATATTAAATGATGGAGCAAGGTTTATAAAAAGGCACGTATCCTCGACTTAAAGGGATAGGAATAACGTAATGGCATAAATTAAAGGATCATATTTTTAATGCACATAATGAAAATAGAGCACATTAAATAATTGAATTAAGTCTATAAAAAGACATGAATAACATAATGACATAAATTAAAGAATTATATGAATGCACGTAATGAAAATAGGGCATATTAAATAATTGAACAAAACTTATAAAAATGCATATATTCTTGACTTTAGAGGGATATTAATGACATAATGGCATAAATTAAAGGATCATATTTTTAATGCACATAATGAAAATAGGACACATTAAATAATTGAACACGGTTTATAAAAAGACATGTATTCTTGACTTAAATGACTTGTAAAGTAGTAGTAACAATTATAGAAATAACAGTCATCATGAAACCACACAAATATGCATGTACTCTTGATCAAAAGGTTTTAAACAATGATAAATTAATGTATAGAAAAAACTTTGATGACAAACATGACGTATGTGTGTAAAGGAAAGGAAAAAGATGAATAATACCATAAGACACACAAATATGATAACATGCATAGATGGTAAAAATAACAATAAAAATAAAGCATAATACATATCAAACATAAAAGTAAAAAGCATAATTCCCTACTCTTTTCTAACATCTTTTTGTTGATTATGAGGTTGACTCTTGTATTTGCATACAAAATATTCCTTTTTATAGGGAGAAAAAGGGGGAGGATTAGTGTTTGAGAATAATGATCTTCTACCTATCGGTGTACCTCTATTTATATACTTTTGGTAGTGGGTGTGGTTGGGGTATTATTTTAAGTTCAAAAGAATGGTGGTTGTTAGATTCCTATTTGTAATTTAAAATTCTAAACCTATTTCCTAACTAATTTTTAAATTTCAAAAAAATCAAATTTTTTAGAAAGGGTGAAGGGCGGTTGTTACACATCTACACTAGTGCCTCATCCTCTGCTATGGATTCTAGCATAGAGGTTTGTTATCTTCAATATTCTATTTTCGATTTGTTATTGAATTTAAAATCATGTTACAATTTAATAATTGTTTATAGTTAATTGGTTTGGTTGGAAACTTGTAGGAGATATATGCACTTAGGGTGCAGTATCTGCAAAGGTTTGGTTTCCATATTTTATTATTTTTTCTGACTGGGATGCCGTTGTTATATTAAGGTAACTTTTAAAAATAAATTATTTTCTAGCACCTATATACAACACTATAAATTGAATATGAATCGTTGTATTTTTTATCTATGTAGACGAACATTACAAACAAGCTAGCATGTAAGTTTGAGTGGGCACATCAAAAATAATTCATCATTATAGAGCAACACATTTCAAATTTTTCTGTAAGAGAGGATATGTTCACTCTACAACTGAATCACCAGAAATCCAAGCTGCGTTAAAAGATTTTGATCTCAATAAGAAACCATTTCGAAAGGATGATTTGGATCTTGTTGCTTGTGAGAAAGCTAGACAATTTTGTGAAATCTGATATCCAGGAGAATATTATGTCTGATGTACTTTTAGTTCAATTTCGTTGAACATAACTCTACTTTATTCTTAGCTCTTTATTTTCTTATTCCAGATTTATCTAGGATTAGTTTTTCCATTTATTCCAATTACTTTTGGTTTTCAGTTGACCATGCTATATAGTCATCATTGTATGATGTACTGAAGTTTCCAATTCAATTGATGATACTTTTTTCTGGTTTTGTTTTCTTTTTCATGTGAGCATATTTATTAATGACTTGGTATTAATAGTAATGTTGTTAATTCTATATACCCATATCGTACATAACATTAATACATTTATAAACTTAAGTATCCACTGGTGAATGTTATCACAACTCCATTGTGCCTCTCTCACTATCATTCTGTCTAGAGGTAGTGCTCTGAATCTGTACCTTTCTCAAACATTAAAATCCGAGTCTCTTGGTGGATTTATGTTTTCTCTTCTCTTGTTGTTGCTGTTGGAAATGATTGCATTGTTTGAAGCATGATTCACAATGGTGCTTTAAGCATCTCTTTTGATAATTAATTTTAGTATTAAGCTAGCATCATGATTTTTTTTGAATTAGCCTTTAGAACTGTGATATTTCTCTTTTAATTTCTTAAGAACACAATAATAGCTTTGATTAACTTTGGAAAAGGAAAAATGATAATATTAATAGCAATAGTTTAGCTCTCTTTGTAAGTAAGTTGGAGTACCCATATAATATATAATAAAAAGATAACTAATATGAACAATGAAATAATTTTGGAAAAAGTATAATTTTCTACTGCTCTATTTTTTGTCTCTACCTCTGTTAAACACACTGCAATTTTTTTGGATTCTGTCTTGCAATAAAGCATTATTCTAAAATCCATGAGGCCAATAATTTCACTATAATAGTAGCTTTACATGCCTTATTATGCTTTTTTTGTTCTCTTTAGTACATGTTTTAATTTTATCATCTCCATTTTCAAGGTTTTATGTA
This sequence comes from Arachis duranensis, assembly GCF_000817695.3. Taxonomy (NCBI): domain Eukaryota; kingdom Viridiplantae; phylum Streptophyta; class Magnoliopsida; order Fabales; family Fabaceae; genus Arachis; species Arachis duranensis. The sequence continues at coordinate 111,776,783 of NC_029774.3, read as the reverse complement.
ACATAACTCATCAAGCTTGCATAATTATCTAATCTAATAAACATAAGATTATATTTGACAATCAAAATGTAAACTCAGAATCTTTTGCCTCATATAGCAACATGTAGTTGATCTCCTATTGGATTTGTTGAGTTATGACTGCTTTTTTTTTAATTTAATAAACTTGGTATCATATTTTCATTTGTCTTTTGGTTAAAAGGCTTTGAGCCTCTCCACATTCCAAACTTGAAGTAATAATATGCTATTCACATCAGTAACATGCATGCATGTATACTATTCTTGTGGTTTAATCCTTTTATCATCAACCATGCATGTGAGGATTGAATATAGAGTTAAAACACTAAACATTTTAGCTTTAGCAAAACAAACTGAAGATGGATTTTTCTTTAATAATCATGGCACAACGATATTCCCAGCTCATCTAACAAGACATTTAATGAATAAAAAAAGTCTCGATCACCTTTCATGAATAAAAAAAAAGAGCATTTTTATTTCTTATTCTTATTTTTAACCATTCCATATTTTCATCTAACTACCGACAATGAAATTTGTGAGAATATATGTGTGTACTAGTGTCAAAGGAATATCGATGAGAAAGGTCGAGCAAAAATGAAAATGTGAAATGATAAACTTATATAGATATCTAATCTCGAATAATCAAAACACCTTTTTTTTATAATTAAGTATCTCACAAAAAACCACGAAGGCAGTGAGATCAGATTACAACACAACATTCAGGAATAAAACAATAAAACAAAGTAAATAAAATCTAATGGAGTTTCAACGTGAATTTTAAAATTTTACACTGATTATACAAACTATTTTATCTCACTATTTTGTTTGACTTATTTTTTTCTGAATTCTTTTTATTTTGTCTATGACAATATTTTGTAGGGATTTAGTTTACTATGAAGCGTAAACATAATATTTCTGAACAATCAATCCTTGAAGAGCTACGAAAATAAAATGAAGACATAAACTTTAGTTCAGAAGATGGATTGGACCAAGTAAATCTCAATCATGATGGGATGAATTTTCAGAGATGGAAATGATCAATCAAAGTGGTATTGATCCATCAGAATCTGCTGCATCTATGAATAAAAGAGATGAAAATGAACCACTGCTTGTGAATGTCAAAGGTAGGTGTATTTAAACTCTAACTTTTCTTTTGAAGCAACTAGAAATACTATGGGTTTAGTTTTACCAAAATAACATTATGTGACTTTTATAGTTACTTTATTTTTTCAGTCCATCATCCTTTAGTAATTGCTCCTTTAATTTGCTCCAATTAGTACACCATAAGAACTAATATTTTTATTTTTATTAGGTGGCCCCTCTGCTAAATTAGATGTATTTATTTAGCTTATTACATGTGTTCTTCTAGCAGATGACTTTTAATTTCACCAATCTCTAGTGCGTTTATACATAAAGTCTAGTGTTGGTTGATTTTATTTTCTAGAAGTTATACTTGTGCTGTCTGGTTTCTTTTATCATCTTTTTTTAATTTCTATGATTTAGGTTATGTTCCCTTTATATCTTTCTGAATCGCTGATAACTATGCTATAAAAGTAAAATAATAATAATTTGATGTATATTTCTCATTCTTTTTTTATATTGCAACCTGTGAAACTCTTTAACGCATGAGAATGTTATATGTATCAGACTAGAGTTAATCAATAGTACTTTTTATAAGTGATGTCTGTGTGGTTTATGTATGGCACTAACTACTCTATTCATACTGGATACTGTGATATAGTATTTTTGCTTGTAGTCTTTATACATTTTACACATGACCAAGAACAATTCATATCTGGGATAAAATATATGTAACTGGTTGTGGCCGGTATTATGAGCCTTGAATTGGATCTTGTTGTAATACATGATAATTAATAATATTATTTTACCTTGATTAATCATGCATGGACACACTAGATATATATATACTTTTAATTTGTTGTTAAACTCTTTTAGTCTAATGAAACGTTGAACTATACAATCTAATTATGCGTTTCATTAAAGCCGCATTTGTTTAATTAGCAAGTTTAAGATTTAAGAAACACTTTGGAACCAACCCACTGTGTTTTTATTGTCTAATACCATGTATAATTTGGTACCGATATATGTATGCAATTTAGATTAATTACTGATATATATGTGTGCAATTTTGTTTGATATATATAAGTTTGTTATCTATGCAATTTTTTTTTTTAATTTTGGTTTAGTTTTGCTTGACGTTCTTCCATGATTTCAAACACTTCTACCGGAGAAATCATCACTCGCAAAATAATAGAAATTCAAGTTTGGGCCTTGAAAAAAAAGGTGAAAAAGTCATGATGGAATTGGATGTAGATAGACAAGGTCGAGATAATGGCTCAAACTTATTTGTGAGATTTCTTGGTCAAATAGCTCGTCGAATTATATTTTGTGTCATATCAATCAAAAGATGGGATAAGATGCCAAAAGATAACACAAAAAGACAGTGGAATTTTATTGAAGTAAGTGGCTTAACTTTGATGTGTAATTTTATTTATTTGTTTTCATTTAATAATTGACTTTTTCTATGAGTTATTTTAAGAAAAATTTTGAGTTTGATTATGTTGCTAACATCAAATAGGATCTGAGGACCTTAGGTGATAAATGGAAGGCCCACAAGTATAATTTATGAGGACAATACTTCTATTCTAACAAAAGAAAGGCAGGAATTATGGTTGCGAATCCGTCAGACATACTACCTGTTGAATGGACTGCTTTTGTGAATCATTATATGGACCCTAAAATAAAGGTAAATACTTATTTTATGATTTCGTGTTTACTTATTGAATACTGGCTTTGGTTATTTGGTAATATTTATTTACTAATTTGTTATTTTTGAAAATCATAGAAACAATGTTTGCAAAATGCCAGAAATTGTGAGAAGCTTATAGTTTCATATGCCGGTGGAAGTAAAAGCAATGCTAGAAGAGCAACACAGATGATATATTATTTTTTTTGTTTATTGTGTTAAGTACTGTTATACTATTGTTATAAAATTAGAGTTTATAATTAAATTTGTAATTACCTTTTGAATTCTATCTATTGTATTAGGGAAAACAATTGGAAAGGCCTCTATGTCGAAGTGAGGTTATTGCATCAACTTTACTAAAGAAAGATGGGAGTTGTGTAAGGGGGAAGGACATCGATTAGACATAAGTATCCGCCTCAAGATCAAGAGTGTGCTGCCACCGAAGGTATTCATTCAAAAGTCTTGGCTCATTCAGATGATGCAATTGAAAAAGTCTGTGGTCCTGAGAATGGTAAGTGAGTCCATAGTTTTAGTAATGTTACATGTCCCAGTGGTTTTGGTAAGTCAACCCGCATCTTTGGAATTGCAAATTGTGGAGGTACTAGCAGTGCATTGCAACAACATGTCGTGGATTTAGAGAGACAACTTCAAGAAGCTAAGGATCAAGTGGCAACTCTCCAAAGATTTCTATAACAAAAGTACAGTGATGAAGTACCTACCTCCTCCGATCATTTGCCACGCACTCAGTCGGATTGATGCACCTCATGTCTTGTTATTTTACTCTTAATATATGTCTAGTTTAAATTGGTATTAGAGATAATTTTATTTTTTTATCATTTAGAATTATAGAACTTAGTTTATTTTATTCTTTTTACTATTTATATAAACAATGCACACTCTTTAACATTATTACATAGTCTGCTAACTTTATTTTCTTTTAGTATCTATTGTGGCGATTTTAATGGTATCTATTATTGTAAAATATAGAAAGAAATATATGGAATAACCATATGGAAAAAACTATTTAATTGGTAATTACGGCCGAGAGCTTACTTTTTTAAAAAATATTAATTTTAGCCATGGATTTATCTGTTGTTAAATAGCCCACTAATATTAGTCACAGAGAAAATCGTAGAAAAAAAACCCGGCCTGCCAAATTTTTTTGTGCATATTTTTTATTTTGCCACAAAAAAACCATAACTAAATAACCTACAACATTAGCCACGGGAAAAAATGTGACAAAAAACCCAGCCTGTCAATATTAGCCACTGAAAAAATATGGCAGAATTATACTTTTGGATTACATTATTTCCATTTAGCCACGATTTGGAATGTAGGCAATGATGTGAAAATTGTGGATATTTAAATGTCTCCATGGTTCACAAAAGTGTGGCTAATAGGTGAAAAATCGTGGCTAAATTAAAAGTCATCGCCCTAGTTAGCCACAAATATCCATTCGTTGTTAATGTGTTATCGCTACGATTTTTCTTGATTTTAGCCACGGTTTTTTCCATGGTAAAGCCCGTGTTTATGGTAGTGGAAGCCTTCTTAGTTGGGTTAACGCTACCTAAAGAGGCTAGTGCTAAACTCTGGAGGTTTGCAGTGACTCCCATTACCAAAGACGGGACTCCTTGCTACAGCATTACCTATCCAAAGTTAATGAGCTAATCACCAAATTCGACAAAATGTCTATCTGACACATCCCTCGAGAAAGAAATATGAGAGCCAACCTGCTCTCAAAACTAGCGAGCACCAAGTCGGCATCTTTGATCCAAGAAGTCATCAAAGCACCTTCCATCTCCACCACTTCCTCGACAAATTTACCCTTGTCCAATAAGCACTCGTGGACCTTCCTAATCATGAGGGATCTCACAAAAGGGGACCTACCCCGAGGACCCAAAAGAGGCAAAACATGTGAAGTAAAAAGCAAAAAATACACCACAATATCCAGAGAATTGTATAAGCGAGGACTATCCCAACACTTCCTTAAGTTTATTGAACCCGGTGCGATAGACAACATACTTCATGAGATTCACGAAGGATATTGCTGCCACCATGTTGGAGGCAAAATCCTAGCTGAGAAGGTTATTTGAGCCGGGTATTTTTGACCTACCATCATCAAAGACACCATGTCGGAGGCAAAATCCTGGCCGGGTATTCCCAGCAGAGCTAAATGCACGCAGACTTCCATCAAGAAACCCCTCATCATCTCAGTAGGATAACGGCAGAACCCCCCTTAGAA
>NC_029774.3:111770877-111771727 GCF_000817695.3 Arachis duranensis | reverse complement strand
CCTAATAATTGGCATTGACTACTTTACTAAGTGGATCGAAGCTAAAGTACTGGCCACAATAACTGCCACTTAATGGCGAAAATTCCTTTATAGACAAGTCATAACCCGGTTCGGTATCCTAGTGATCGTGATCTTAGACAACGAAACCCAGTTCGCAGACAAATAGTTCACTGAAACTCAGCTTAGTAGAACACCCACAAACCAACAGTCAAGTAGAGGTGGCCAACAAGATCATCCTAAAAGGACTCAAGAAAAGACTAGATGAAGCCATAGGCCTATGGGCCGATGAGCTCAGCTCCATACTCTGGTTATACCAAACGTCTCCACAAACCTCAACCGAAGAAACCCACTTCAGGCTAACATATGACCTAGAAGCCATCATCCCTACTGTGGTTTGGGAACCCAACGCTCAAAAGACCGTAGGAGGACATGACGAAGACATAGAATCGGACCTCGTGGATGAAGTCAGAAGCATAGCCCATCTACGGGAACTAGGCTTAAAACAAAGAATAAGCTTGAAGTAGAACTGAGACGTGGTAACACGAGACTTCAAGCAAGGTAATCTCGTTCTACGATGTTGCGACATCAGCCCACCCTCCCTGGGAGAGGGAAAGCTAACTCCCAATTGGGAGGGACCCTACCGAGTCAAATCCATAATTAAAAAAGGAGTTTACAAGCTGAAACAACTTAACGGCACCAAGCTACTGAGATCATGAAATGCCACAAATATACGGTGCTATTACCCATAGGCGAACTCCGCCGAGTTGACAACTTAGCAAAATTTAAGGTCTATTTTTAGTTTTCGTATTTTCTTTGTTTTATTTTACCTTTTTTATTCCCTTTTATTCAT
>NC_029774.3:111737064-111770854 GCF_000817695.3 Arachis duranensis | reverse complement strand
AACGGGAGGTTTTAACGAGGCCTGACCTTTAATAAAGAGGTTATTTTCATTCAAATATGCTTTTCAATTCAAACACACTCTTAAGTTTTTTCGCGTTTTTACCCGAGCAAATGGTACGAACAAAACGGCAACTCCAGGGCCTAATCACCCCCAAAGCCACCTAAATGGATATCCAAATAAACAAAATAAACATACAATCTGGCCCAACAAGGGGCCCATGATTAATGCATAACAAAATGGCCCAGGAAATGCCAACAAAACTATAAAAGTTGCCAAACAAAACGGCTTACAAACTTAAAAAATTATCTAACCAAAACAGAAAGCAATGTATAAACACTAAACAAATGGCTTACAAACCTAAGAAAATTGTTCACAATACGATAAAATAAAAAACTACTCTAAGTCAACAATCTCTCCATCACGAACAGTCCAAAAGGCCCTCAACACGAACATATCAACCTCGAGAGCCAGCACTTTGACCTGAGCTTTCAAGTTCTCCTCACTCGCCGTAATAGCGCCCTTAGCATCAGCAAGTAGACCTTCTTTATCTTTCTTCAGCTGAGCAACCTCGATCCTCAAAGACTCTAACTCAGTAAGGGTAGAAGCAGCCCCCGATTCTGCTTCAGTGGCTCATTTTCGCTCCTGAAATGGCTGAGAAAGAAGTGAGGTCTCCAACTCGAAGAGACGGAGGATTTCTAAACCAGCATCCTTGGCACTTTTTATAGCCTTCAGTCGAGTAGTCTCAGCAACCTCCAGCTGCTCCTTCAGCCTACCAACCTCCGTCTGAGACTAATGGAGCTTGCCATCCAAAAAGAGCACTTGGGATAACATCCGCTCCGCCTTCTGAACAATGGCAGCTGAGCAAAGAAGAGCACGATACATAGAATTCGCCTAGCTGGTGATGTTACAATCATGAAAGAAGTCCATAGTTCTCGGCAGCAGGTGCTGATCAATGAAAGCCGCTGATGCACCACTATTTCGTGGTACATCCTGTGCCTAATTGAGTGGATTTTATCCACTATTCTCACACTTATTCATAGAATTCGCATGTTTTACATTTTTCCTTCCTGATTTTGTGCTATGATTGAAAACATGTTTCTTTGGTCTTAATTTAGCTAATCTTAATCCTCTCTTATTACCATTCGATGCCTTGATATGTGTGTTAAGTGTTTTCAGATATTACAGGGCAGGAATGACTTAGAGGATGGAAAGAAAGCATGCAAAAGTGGAAGGAATACAAGAAGCTGAAGGAACTGTAAAGATGTCATCCCTGACCTCTTCGCACTCAATCAATCATAACTTGAGCTACAAAGGTCCAAATGAGACAGTTCTAGTTGCGTTGGAAAGCTAACATCCAGGGCTTCACAAAGATATATAATTTTCCATATTTGCCTTGCTGTTAAGTGATGCGCACACATGAAGCACGCGTACACGTGACAGAGCCGCGACCTATACGTATTAGAAATCGCCCCCAGCAATTTCTGGGCTATTTTTGACCCAGTTTTCGACCCATAAAACACAAATTAGAGACTACAGAGTGGGAGAATCCATTCGAGAATCATACACTTCTCATTATTCACACAATTTTAGGTTTTAGATGTAGTTTTTAGAGAGAGATGCTCTCTCCTCTCTCTTAAGATTCAGGATTTTAGGATTTCTCTTCTACTCTTATTGATTACTCGTTGTTATTATTTTAGCTTGTGAACTTTTGATGTTTTGATTTAATTTCCATATTAATGAAATTGATTGTTTGGATTTTATTATCTCTTATTGCTTTTCTATGTTTTTATGTTATGCCCTTCAAGTACTTGACAAAATGCTTAGAAAGATGTTAGAGTAGGATTTTATGTTCTTGGCTTGGTTGCATAATTGGTAACACTTGAGTTATCAAAATCCTTTATTGATTGATAATTGAAATTTGCTGATTGATTTGAATTCCATTAAAGCTAGTCTTTCCTTAGGAGTTGGCTAGTACTTGAGGAATCAAATTGATTAGTCTACTTGACTTTCCTTCATTTGTTGAGGGTTAACTAAGTGGGAGCAACGGACAATTCTCATAACAATTGATAAGGATGACTAGGATAGGATTTCCAGTTCTCATACCTTGCTAAGAGCTTTTCTAGTTATTAGTTTATTCTGTTTGCAATTACTTTTTCTTGTTCTCTTATCCAAAAGCCCCAAAAATATACTTTTCCATAACCAATTATAAGCACTCCTCCCTGCAATTCCTTGAGAGACGACCCGAGGTTTAAATACTTCGGTTATTACTTTTATTGGGTTTTGTTACTTGTGACAAACAATCTTTTGTACAAAAGGATTCTTGTTGGTTTAGAAACTATACTTACAACGTGATTACTTTTGTGAATTCTTTACTAGCAAAAATCCGTTCGTCAGCCACATCAAAATCCCAATCCATCACGGAAGCAACAGAGCCCTCCTCCTCCAAATTCTCTCTGCTGCTCCCCTCAATCGGCCTCTTCCTCTTCCTACTAGAATCAGGAACAAGAATCTCCACGACCTCAACCTCGGCACCGGCTTCCCCAGTCGTGACTACCTCTTGAGAAATCGTCTGCGAGTCTGGCTGAGTCACGGATTAAGGAGTCGATGGCGAAGACCCATCACCCATACTTCCAAAAATCACGGATGAAGGGAGCCTTCAACCTGGAAAAAGTTGTCTGCCCACCAGCCATTTCAACTGAAAAACACAACCAAAGGGAAAATGTTAAAGTTATGAACTCAGAAGTTATAAAACCCAAAAGTAAAGGCAAATTGTGGAAACACATGGGATGGGACTAAAACCCACCGACTAAGTCCAGCATGCCACCGGATCACCCATAACGTCCCGAGAGTTTAATGGCCTATCTCTAAAGATTGCCAGCTGCACATCGACAATATCCTTTATTCTCGGGAGAAAGCCCCTTGGTAATCTTCGTCAAATAAGACGAACTCACGCCAAAGTTCTAGTAGGTGGCAAAATAGCACTCCCTTTCCAAATTCAACCAGAAGGGATGGTGTCCCCGGGCAGGACAAACCTTAAAATGTTCTTCCTTAAAACCATGGAAGGAATATTCAAACAACCCAAAAACTCAGCGATTCGGCTGAGCTTGGAATGACACTTAACCCTTCTTGTGCTTCCCTTCTTTAATCGGGATAGTGCACAAGAAAAAATACAAGAAAACTTATGCCCAGGCAGGAAGCTCCAAAAACTTGCAAACCAACTCAAAAGTCTGGACGGCTGCCCAACTGTTTAGATGGGGTTGAGACGATGGTGCGGAATTTTGAATGTCCACAATTAAACCAGCAAGTGCACCAGATCGTCTAAGTAATACCTCAGGAAAGTGAAGGTCAATCCCACGAGGACTGAGGAACTAAGCAACAATGGTCAACCGATTGGCTTAGTCATGCCAATAAAAAAGTTGGTTTTGTGGTTTTCGAAAGTATTAAATAATAAAACAAAAGTAAAGAAGGCAAATAGAGAGTTTGGTTTAGAAATCAATAAGGGAAACAGTTAAGGTATCAGAGATGTTTACTTTTCAGGATTTAGGTTTCTTACCAACTATTTAATTACTCAAGATTCATTTCATGACAAACTGTAATTAACTAAACTCTAATCTCTTAGTGATTTAGTCTCTAATGACAAGTCATCTTAGCCTAGTTTCACTAGTCTTTTTCCTTTGTTTTCAATAGATTTTATGCACTTTCTTGAGCCATAAGCAAGCCATTTGGGTAGAATTTCATGTTTCCTTTGATTCAATCAACCATGGATGAATTGATGCATTTTCATGAGTTTTTATGCCATAATTGCTTAACTTTCAAGAAGAAGAATAACTCTCATGATTATAGCATAGCTTTGATGTTTTTTATTGATTGATGATAGGTGAAAAAAGCTTTGAAGAAGTTTGAAGAAAGAAGGAATGGCAAAGAGCAAGAAAGGACAAAAAGCTTGAGCTAAAGCTTGCCTCAAGCTTTAGCTCAAACGTGAGGAAGAGCTTGACTTCACCCTGGAGGCATCAAAAGCTTGCGCCAACGTTTGCCTCAAGCTTGAGGTCAAACGTTGGCGCCATATTAGCAAGGAAGAGCACTTTGTTTGAAGCCTTGGAGAAGCCAACGTTTGCGCCAACGTTTGCCTCAAACGTTGGGCCAAACGTTGGCCAAGAGAGATGCATTGAAGGAGCCACGTTTGACCTCAAACGTTGAGCCAAACGTGGATGGCAGCAAAGAAAGGCAATCTGCTAAAAAAGCTTGAGCCAAAGCTTGCCTCAAGCTTTGACTCAAGCTTAAATGGTTCATGACCCGGTTCACAAGTGGATTTCTTCCTAACACTAAAAGCAATCAATGGAGGCTACTATCAACCCAATTCCATCAAGGCCAAGGCCCAAATTCAAGGCTTGAAGATCATTTGAAGAAAGTGTATAAATAGCTTAGAATTTAAGTTTTCGTGGAGCTTTCCTTTTGGGTTTTTTTTTAGTTTTGCTGGGTAGTTTTGGAAAGCTTTTGGGTTTGGAGTTGTTTGGAGATTCTGAGTATTGAGGAAGGAGAATTGAATTCTCTCCCTCTTAGTTTTCTTGTTTCCATTTTCATTTACACTTGTCTTGTGGAAGGCATTGAGATCTAGACTTAGTTATCTAGTCTCTTGGGTCCTGAGATCTGCTGGTTTCCACTTTTAATTCTTCTGTTGAATGCTTCTTCAAGCCAATTTACATTTTCTGTTTGAACCCTGCTGCAATTAAATTCATCTTTTACTTTCCTGCTTGTTGCAATTTACTTTTCTCTCGTTTAGTTTCTGCAATCCCAATTCCCAATTCCTTTTATAATTCAAGTAATTTACATTTCTTGCACTTTAAGTTTCAGTTATTTACATTTCTTGCAATCTAAGTTTCTGCAATTTATATTACTTGCACTTTAAGATTCAGCTTCTTTACTTCCTGTTCTCTTTAATTTTCTGCAAATTACCCATTCCATTTTACATTCTATGCAATTTAATTCTTGTCGAACACAAATTCACCCAAACCAACTTCTGTTTGCTTGACTAAATCAACCACTAAATTAAAATTGATCAATCCTTCAATCCCTGTGGGATCGACCTCACTCCCGTGAGTTTTATTACTTGATGCGACCCGGTGCACTTGCCGGTGAGTTTTGTGTCGGATCGTTTTCCGCACATCAGTCTCCTCTAACCTTCATCAACTGCCAATCTCTTAGTCACTTGATTCCGATTAGAGGGTTAAGTTCAAATCTAGTTTATGGCCACAGAAACCCTAATTATCCAAGGCTAAATGGATTCTATGTCACGTATTCAGATTAGTTCAAGTAATTAGCAATTTTGGAGGAATTTACTTTCAAGCTGTGTCCAGGTGAGAGACCTCTCCCGAAGGTCACAAGAACGCATCTAGAATAAGGGTCATACTCTCGTTCCACCCAGATTCATAAAATTAAGAATGAAAGTAATCCTTGAAACTGAATCAGTACATTAATTAAAATAGAAACGTAATAGTCTTAATCCATAGAAATAAACAAAGCTCCTAACCTTAACCAAGGAGGTTTATTGGCTCACGACTTACAGGAAAAAGAAGGGTTCTGAAAAGTGCGGAAGAGAGAAAATCCGAATGTCCCCTCTAAAAGGTGAATCTTTTCCCTTTTATACTAACCAAATTTGATTTGAAAATAAAATAAAATAATAAATCCTAAGACTAAAAGATATTATTTGTAAATAAAAATTACAAAAATAAAATAAAAGATAACTAACAAATGCTAAATCCAACTAGAGATGTTCCAAGAAGGTGGATTTGGGTCAGCTTTCCTAGCGCTAAATGCCAGTTGGGCGTTTAGTGCCCAAAGAGGATAGGAGCGTTGCTGCTTTGTGGGCTTGCTGGCGCTAAAAGCCAGCTTGGAATTTAGCGTCCAAGCGGGGGCAGTGATACACCACTATTTCAAGATATATTTTGGACTGAATTGAGTGGGTTTTGTCAACTATTCTCACACTTATTCATGAAAATTGCATGTTTTTAAGTTTCCTTCCTAATTTTGTGCTATGATTGAAAACATGCTTCCTAGGCCTTGAAAATGTTAATTTTTAATTTTCTTTTATTACAATTCGATGCCGTGATGTGTTTTTTAAGTGTTTTTAGGTTTTTAAGGCATGAATGGCTTAAAGGATGAAGATGAAGCATGTTAAAGTGGAAGAAACACAAGAAGTTGAAGACTTGAGAAGTGAGGAGCGACGCACACGCATGGCTGACGCGTGCACGTGACAGGAAGCGTTTTTCAGTGACGCGTACGCGTGGCCAGGTGCAAGGTTCATCGACGCGTACACGTGACAGAGCGTCACGTGCTGCACTTAACAGAACTCGCTGGGGATTTCTGGGTTGATTTGGACCCAGATTTACGCCCGAAAATGCAGACTAGAGGCAGGGATGGAGCTGAGACTGACTAGACTTCACTTTTCATTCTAGTTTTTTATTATTTTTTCTAGTGAGAGAAACTACTACTTCTCCTAGGGTTTTTGGCATTCTTAGTTTTGCTTTGGATTTGGATCTTGGGAGAGTTGCTGCTACCTTCAGTTGGAGTCAATTTCCTTCTAATTTTCTTTTCTAATTTCTCTATTACTCTTTTCTATGTGATTATTTTGCATTCATGTTTGGATCTTGTCACTCTTTAATTTTATTAATGCATTGAATTATTTTTATGTTTATTTTTATTGCTTGTTTGATCCTTGTTAATTATTGTTAGTGCCAATTTTGATTTAATTAATTTCTCATAATTATCATATCTTTTATTTACAACTATTATATGTTTATGAGAATGGAATTCATGTTAATGGAGTAAAGCTCCCAACTTGGTTGGGGGTTGAGTATTTAGAAACCCTTGAGTTGTTATACTCAAGTATTAACCAGTAATTGAAAATTGCTGGCTAGCTCAATTCTCACCAACTTTAGTCCTTCCCATGAAGTGACTAGGACTTATAAGCTAGAGTTAGTGATGCCCAGTTGACATTCCTTCAATTGTTAGAGGATAACTAAGTAGGAGCAGCGAACCTTTACTATTATACTTAGGAAAGACAACAAGGATAGAAACTCCAATTCTCTCCCCTGACCAAGGCTTTTTATTTTGAATACATATCATCTCTTGTTAGTTATCCATCGCTTTAACTCCTAGCTATTTATTTTTCCATTCTCAACTTCAAAAAAATATTCAAAAAAATCCTAACCAATAATTTGCATCTTGTGTCAACTCTTAGGGAAATGACCTGGGATTCTACTCCCGGTTATTTATTATTAATTGTGACACATTTGAAATTGATAGTGAAAATTTCGTCGGTTAAGGCTGTACTTGCAACGCTGTTTTAGAAAATACTTTTTAGAAATTCTTATCCGGCATTTTTCCTCCCATCAGGCAGCTCCAAATATTTTTCTTTTTTCTCCAAACTCTGCCAAACTGCTCCAAATTTCACCTGAAATCATAGAAATACTAAAAAACTCAAAGTAGCATCTAAAGAGGATTTTTACACTAAAATAATATAAAACTTAATAATTTCTAACTGAAAATAACTAGAAAATAAAGGGAAAAAAGGTACAAGATGCTCACGCATCACAACACCAAACTTAAACTGTTACTTGTTCTCAAGCAACTAAATCAATATAGGACTGAGAAAAGAAGAGAAGGATGCCTAAGGCTTGAGTGTTGCTTTAGGCTCATTTCTAAGTACTGAGTGGGGCTAATGACACTCTAATTCTGAATAGGTTTGGCATCTCATTATCCTTTGAAGTTCAGAAATATTGATAGCTCTCAGCACTAGAACTCAGATGATATTATGTATTCTCTTCTTTAGGCTTTAATTGATCCTTGAACACAGCTTTTTCTTCTTTTTTCTTTGGTGCTTTGTACCTTGAGCCTTGCCGTGACTCTAAGTGTTTTGTCATCAAGCTTAACTTGATAAAAGAACACCACAAGCGCTTAACTGAGGAACTCCTTGAGTTCTATTTTTTTTCTTTTAATTTCTCTCGTTCAGTGGTGCTCAAAGCCTTTGGCATACTCTGTATCTGCAATTGGTCACGACTCTTGGTGTTTTGTCTCAAGGATTACTTGACACATCCTACCACAAGTATATGGTTAGGGAGAACCACTCTTCTGAGCTTTAGATCAATTTTGACCCTCCTAACCATTGATGCACAAAGCATTGGTCCTTTTTCTCTTTTTATTTTCTTTTTCTTTTGCGATTTATTTTGCTTCAAGGATTAATGTCTCACTAGGTTAGAAAATTCATAATACTTTTCTAAGTGTTTGTACTTCAAGAACCAATATTCTTAACTTTAATATCAAATATGCACTGTTTATATATACATTCATAATTAAAGATAAGGCCACCACATCAAAGTAACTAGAAACTCATAATATATAACTCAAGCCTCATGCATTTTACTATTTCTTTTCTTTTTAATTTTTTTTTAAGCTTAGGGAGCAATACATGAGATATCTTTTTAAAATAAATATAAAATAACTAAATAAACAACTAAACTAGAAAGTAGTAAAAGACTCTAGTGATCATGAAAAGACTCAAACAAGTAAATGATAGGAAACAAGATAAAAGTACTGAAAAACAGAAAATACGAAAAATAGAAGATAAATAAACTCAACCACCTCAGTTATGGCGGCTGCTACTCCCTCCTGGGAATTTTCTCTGGTGATTCAGATCCGGTATGTCGTGCCCCTGCCTCAGTTGCGCCTCCACTAGCTGGTGGTGGAGTGCTGAGTGATCCTAATACTCAATCCTCAGCTAATCAACAGATGATATCAGCTCCCCTATAGATGTGGTCAACTGATCCCAGTAGTCACGAGAAGAGAAGTAGACTCCCTGAGGCATCTCTGGAAGATCCTGCTGAGGCGGTGGAACTAGCTCCTGTGGTGGTTCATGTCCATGCTCCCTAGCATGCTCCATACTGCTCCTAGTGATTGGTCTATCAACATTAATCGGGATATCTCCATCAATTTGGACTTTGGCTGCTCCACACAAATGGAAGATGAGATGAGATAAGGCCAGTCTACCAGAGGTGGAGGCCTTCTCAGCTATCTTGTACAGCTCTTAAGGGATCACCTGATGCACATCCACCTTATTACCGAGCATGATACAGTGAATCGTCACTTCTCGATCAACTGTAACCTCTGAACGGTTACTCGTAGGGATGATGGAGCGTTGGATGAACTCCAACCACTTTCGGGCAACTGGTTTCAGTCATGCCTACCCAGTTGGTACAGCTGACCTCTGGCATCCCTCCTCTACTGTGCTCCAGAGAGGCATATGTCTGTGAGAAACTAGTCCAGCCTCTGATCAGTGTTGACCCTCTGAGTGTAAGAGTGAGTGTCGTCTCGGGATGGAGGCAAGTGAAGTATCTCCCTCACCCTCTCAGGGCTGAACTCTATAATCGCTCCTCGGATCATGGTGAGTCAATTCTTCAAATGTGGGTTGATGCTAGTGGCATGCTTGTAGATCACCCAAGCATTGGCATAGAACTCCCTGACCATAAGCATGCCCACGTCAGTCATAGGGTTGGTCAGAACTTTCCAACCCCTCCTCAAAATATGTTCCCGGATCTTCGAGTACTCCTCCAGTCGAAGCTCAAAACGGACCTCAAGGATCATTTTCTTTTTGCTCACTATCTCATGGAAGTGATCCTCGTGGTCTTCGAGAAGATCCGAGTGAAATCATAAGGACCGAAGGCAGGTGCCTTCTCTTTTCTCTTCCTTGACAATGATTCACCAGCTTTAGGTGCCATAGAGATAGTAAAAAACAAGGAAAAAGCGGAGCGCCCAACACCAAACTTAAAAATTTTGCTCGTCTCTAAGCAAAGTGAAAGGAAAATAGAAGAGAAAGGATAGTATACAATAATGTGATAATAGGAAAGTGAAGAGAAAAGATAGTGGAAGGAGGGGGTGCTCACAGCTTTAAAGGAGAAAAGAAAGGGGGGAAAAGAGGGGGATAGTGTATGAAAAGAATGGAAGGGTAAGGGAGAAGGTGATAATTGGAGGTGTGGAAAAAAAAATGAAGAAGTGGGTATTTATAGAGGTGGGGGGAAGGGTTCAGTTGGAGTGGGTTAAATGGGAGGGAAAGAAATTTTAAATGTGGTACTGGGAAGGAGAGATTGATAGAAAAGATGAGTTGTGATTGGGTGGAGTTGGGATGAGTTAAAAGATGTATGGGATTTTATT
Organism: Arachis duranensis; assembly: GCF_000817695.3. Lineage (NCBI taxonomy): Eukaryota > Viridiplantae > Streptophyta > Magnoliopsida > Fabales > Fabaceae > Arachis > Arachis duranensis. The sequence goes on along the minus strand of NC_029774.3, from coordinate 111,760,651 downwards.
GATGGATAAAAAGTGATATTGGGAAGTGGGGTGGATGAATATGGATGGAATAGTGGATAAGGGGAAGAGAAAAGGGAGGTGGTTAACTGGTCAAAGTGGTTGGGGCTTGGGATTTTAACCATGGGTTAAACCCCCCTTCTTCATATTCGAAATTGGTGCATTGGGCGCTAAACTCCAGTCCTGGCATTTGGCGCCAGCAATGGGACCCCTTTTTTTAATTTGGGATGAGCCGTATGTGGCGCTAAACGCCCAGCTGGCGTTTAGCACCCATAGAGGGGTGAAAATAGGGTCCTTCATGGGCCTTAAATGCCCACCTGGCGTTTAACGCCAGGCTCTGCTTCCTCTTCGTGGCTTTAAATGCCAGTTCTCCATGCCCCGTTCCTGGCACTAAACGCCTAGTCTGGCGTTTAGTGCCAGAACACTCCTTGCTCCAGGGTATTCTGCTCTTCCGTTTGAGTTCTTCTGTCCCTGTTCTAAGCACCGTGTATGATCATAAACAAGATTAAACCTAGGAAAACTTATGAAAATCAATGAAAATCAAACTGAAATAAAACAAAAGGATACTCATGGTCAGGTTGCCTCCCAACAAGCGCTTTTTTACCGTCACTAGCTTGACGGTCAGCTCCTCTAAGGAGGAGAGTCACAAGGGCTCAGATCTTTACCCCTCACTATGAACTTCTTTCCTGTGCTCTCATGGATTAGCTCAATATGTTCCAGAGATAGGATCATGTTCACTGTATGAGGTAAGATTGGACTTGTAGTGAACACCACTTTCATCCCAGGCAAGGTAGCGAAAATCGCGTCTTTACTCTTATAAACGGACGATGTTACGAGTTCGCAGGTCATCCCCATTCCCGTTTCTACTTCCGTGCCTGGTGAAGCTGGAATTCATGGAATCGCCGCGGAAGATCGTGAAATCGTGCAATCGTGCCGTCTCCACCGCGTTAAAGGAAAGAAAATCCAGAAGAGGATTTGCGGGTTTGAGACGACCCGTATGGCCCAACCCGAATCTCACTAAAAACTCTTCGATTTCTGTTGCACTTCCTAAGCGGTTACTTATCTCTGCCCTTCTTTTTGAATTCCGACTCTCTCCCACTCTTCCACTACTCTCAATCTCTCATTGACCCATGGTATTCTGCATTTTTTTGAGATTTTTATTCAACGATTTTACACTTTTCTTCTACTATTTTTAGCCCTCTGCATGATTCATCTCTGTTCTGTGCTTGTGCGCTACGGACCTGCGGTACCTTGTGCAATCTCATCCAGTAAGTACATAATAAATTACATATTTAGTGATTTATCATCATTACAAATTTACAATTAAAAAATATAATTAGTTTTAGTTTCTTTACCATCATTAACAACCAATAGTGATCAACGAGGTCCATGGATAGAGTGATGAAGAAACTTATGATTTGGATTATTAATATTAAGACAGTTCAAGGTAAAATATCAGCTTATAACTTTCAAGAATTAAAATATCTATATAAAGGTATTGATGCTTTATTTGAGGGTATTGATTTTCGTTTATCTATATAAAGACTTGCTTGAGAAGTGCATGGAGATTACTCAGGAGTGTCTTGATGATGTACATGATGTTGTCCTTGATAGTGATTCAGATATTGTTACTAAGAAAGTTTAGGAAATTTTTCTTTTGGCATGGATCAACTTTAGCTTGCTCTCTATTTTTGTTATGCCTTTTGTTTTGTTAATAGTTTAAGGATAAAATAAAAACATGACAGTGATTAATGAATGTGAGTAGTGCTATATCTTACCAAAATCTCTCTCATTTTTAATTTTGTATCTCAAAGATTCCAATATAAATAAGGAGTACCAATATAATACATATATAGTACTGTGCTCAAATATAAGAAAAGTAGAAAATGTCAACAAAACATAATTGGATTGGGATTTAGGAACTTTATTTTTCATTTAATCTTTTGGTTCTTAAAGCTTTGCTAGTTAAGTTTTTTAATTGCTACCTACAACCTAAATGCTTACATAGTTAATTATATATTTGTTTATAAGTTTATTTATTTTAGTGTAGTGAATTTGATATGGACTACAGAAATTTTTTTTAAATAATGTGAATTTATTGCTACTGTGTTCTCATTTTAGATTCCATAGATTATAAATTATGTACTTCTATTTGTTTAGGTTTAATATGGCTTCAAATGTGGATAATGGTGAAAATAATACTAGAGTTGAAACTGATCGTGGTTGTGCATCTAAGAAAATCGCTAAAAATACTGTAGGAAATAGAAGTGACAAAACTTGGAAGCATGGAATTTCGGTTGATGGAGATGCCAAAAAAATAAAATGCAAGTATTGTGATAAGATAGTGACAGGAGGAGTGTATAGGTTGAAACAGCATTTGGCAGGAACAAAAAAAGATGTTGAACCTTGCATGGGTATTTCTGATGAGGTTAAAAAGGATATGTTTGATATTGTTGTTGGTTTGCAAAAAAAATTAGTTAAGAAGACAAGAGAATTTGAAGAAAAGATACAAAGTAAAGATGAAGGAGTAGAAGAAGAAGGGGATGCCTTAGTTGGTAAGAAGAGAAAGGGAAAAGAAATACAGACACCAGCAAGTTTCTTTAAGAAAAGGGGTGTGAGTACTCAAACAACAATCGACTCAATTTTTAAGAAGGGCTTAAGGGAAGAGGCGTGCGATGGAATTGCTTCGTTCATCTACAATAATGCTATTCCCTTTAATGTTGCAAGGTCTGAAGAATACCATAACATGTTTGAGAAGGTTGCCCGCCATGGATTAGGATTCAAGCCACCTTCTTATGATGAGTTAAGAGGAAAATTATTGAAGAAGAAGGTAGAGTCAACTAAACTAACATTAGAAAACTGGATGCACTATTATGACAGATGGTTGGATGGATAAAAGAAGGAGAACTATTCTCAACTTTCTTGTGAATAGTCCTAAGGGAACTATTTTCTTGAAATCCATTAATGCTTCTGATATATGCAAAACAGCTGAAAAGATATTCAAGATGATTGATGAAGTTGTAGAGGAAGTGGGAGAAGAGAATGTGGTTCAAGTTGTAACTAATAATGCAGCTAACTACAAAAAGGCAGGACAAATGTTAATGGAAAAGAGAAAGAATCTTTATTGGACTCCTTGTGCCGCTCATTGCATTGATTTGATGCTTGAAGATTTTGAGAAGAAGCTAGATCTTCACAAAGACACAATTGCCAAAGGAAGAAAGCTAACTACTTACATATATTCTAGGACTTCTCTAATTTTCCTTTTACAACAGCACACCAAAGGAAGAGATCTGGTGAGACCAGGTATGACGCAATTTGCTACGTCCTACCTTACTTTGGGTAGTCTTAATGAGACGAAGAATCCAATAATTAGAATGTTCATCTCGGATGAATGGAAGGAAAGCAAGTGCTCAAAGACAAGAGATGGGAAAAACATTGAAAATATTGTTTTGGATAAAACATTTTGGGGAAACATTATCCATTGCTTGAGAGGTGCTTATCCTCTTCTTCATGTGCTTCGTATAGTGGATTCAGAGGGTAAGGCAGCTATGGGATATATGTATTCTGAAATTGATCGTGCTAAAGAAAAGATTAAAGATGCTTTTCAAAGTGTTGAACTAAGGTAATAAAACTAGTAATAAGTAAACATTTTTCTCTCAGTTTTATCATTTAATTATTTACTAATTAACTAATTGTCTAATTCACTATTTTTACTAATTAGCTAATTGTCTAATTCACTATTGTATGTTTTTCTTTAGTTATAAACCTTTGTGGGATATTATTGATGCAAGATGGGACAAGCAACTCTTTAGGCCTTTGCATGTTGCAGGCTATTATTTGAATCCACAAATTCATTATAGTCCTAATTTTAAGGTTGAGTATGATGTTAAAAAAGAATTTATGATTGTTTGGATATACTTGTGGGAGATCCTGCACTCATTACAATTATTGATAGTCAACTTGAAGATTTCAAGAGTAATGCTAAATTTTTTGGTAGAGATGTAGCCAAGAATGCTCTCAAAACCAAAACACCCTCACAATGGTGGGATTTTTATGGGGATGAACATCAAGAACTTCAAAAGTTTGCTATCCGTGTCTTGAGTTTGACTTGTAGTTCATCAGGATGTGAGCGCAATTGGAGTGCTTTTGAGATGGTAAACTTTTAATTTGATATTAACTTAGGAATTTATTTTCTAAATTATAGAATTAGTTACTTATTCAATTCTATTTTTTTAATTATCATATGTTAATATATTAAATAAATACTTGTAAATTTTGATATTATTAGGTTCACACGAAAAGAAGAAATCGTTTGAAGACAAGCACAATGAATAATGTTGTTTTTGTGATGACCAATTCAAGATTGACAAGAAAGAAGCCATCAAGAAATACTGCTGATTATAGCCTTGAAGATTTGGATTCAGATGAAGAATGAATTGTGGAAGATGAAAATATGATGGAAAATATGGAAGAATTTGACACACAAAATGATATAAACTTAGCCCCTTAAGAAGATAGAGGTAAAGATGGGGTCCTTTGATTGATTTGGAGATTCCTCTTCTTGATGATGATGCTTTCAATGAACTTCTCAACTTTTCTCCTAATGAAAATCAAAATGTTGGAGAACATGATGATCATGACTTTAATAAATTGCTTTAGTCTTTATATTTTTTAGTATGATGTCATGTTATCTATTTTATATTTGTGATGTTACATATTGTTATTTTGAATTTTAGACTTGTGGTTAGTTTATATTTTTATCTTTGATCTTTACAAATGTTACATTTTATTATATATTTATGCTACTTTATCTTTATTTTATCATTATGTTATTATTTATGATACTTATTGATAAATTTATATAATTGGTAGAATCTTACGTTCCGTTTTACGATTTTTTGCTCTACGATTTTTAATTAATTTTCCGATTCTATGTAAAATCTCGATTTTCGCTACCTTGATCCCAGGTGAGAAGTTTTCTGTGGGAATCTTCTTGTTCCTCCGGCCCTAGGGTACCTTTTTCTTGGTGCCTCCTCCCTCCTTAGTGGTTGGTGAATGCCCAACATCAGACTTAGGTTTGATGTCAGGGGGAACTGTATGTGTTTTCATCGAGGGAGAAGGCTTAAGCATTGAGCTCTGTATGCAAGTACCTCCTACTCCAGAGATTGATGAAGGTTTAAAAATCTTGAATACCAAATAGTCTTCTCACAGCCTCAAGACTAATTCACCTCTCTCAACATCAATTAAAGCTCTTCTAGTAGCCAGGAATGGTCTTCCTAGTATGATATAGTCATTTACATCCTCTCCCATATCAAGTATGACAAAATCTGCAGGGAGGAATAGCTCTCCAACCTTGACCAAGACATTTTCCACTAGTCTATGTGCATGCCTCAGAGACTTATCTGCCATCTGCAGTGCTATCCTTGTAGGCTGTGCCTCTTGAACTTGCAGCTTCCGCATCACAAGCAATGGCATCAGATTGATACTAGAGCCAAGGTCATAAAGAGCTTTGACAAAAGTAATATTCATAATAGTACAAGGAATCTGAAAGCTCCCTGGATCTGGCATCTTCTTAGGTAGCTTGCTCTGAATGAGTACACTACATTCCTTGGACAGCACCACTGTTTCATCTCCCTTTAAGGCTTTTTTCTCAAAGAGTAAGCCTTTCATGAAAGCTACATAGGGAGGCATTTTCTCCAAAACCTCAGCAAAAGGAATATTGATTTGTAACTTTTTAAAGATTTCCAAGAACTGAGAGAACTTCTCGTCCTTGGTCTCCTCTTGGAGCTTCTGAGGTCGTGGTGCTTCAGGCTCTTGAATAGGCACCCTGGGTAGAGCGTGTAACAGTGTAGCTTTAGCCTTTTCTGGAGCTTATTTCTCTATTAACCCTTTAGCAACTTGCACCTCCTTAGACATGGCTTCATTAGTCATTGTGAGGGCCTTACACTCTTCTCTTGGGTTAGTCACAGTGTCACTAAAAAGAGTGTTAGGAGGTCTCTCACGTATCCTCTTGCTCAGCTGACCCACTTGTACTTTTCGGTTTTGAATGGAAGCTCTGGTCTCTTGCATAAAGTTATGAGTGGTCTTGGAAATTTTTGCAACTAAAGAGGCCAAGTCAAAAATGCCTTGAGACTAAGTGGACACATGATATGGTTGAGAAGCTTGAAATTGGCGGTTGTTGTAATTATTGAACTTATTCTGATTGAAACTGCCCTGAGAGTTGTTGTTAAAATTTGCCTGGGGCTTCTGGGGTTGCTCTCTCCACCTAAAGTTAGGGTGATTCCTCCATCCCTAATTGAATGTACTCAAATAGGGATCATTGTTGGGATTTCTAGAGGAGTTGCCCTTGTAATTAACTTGTTTAGGAGTGGTTTGGGCATAATCATAATTCTCCCCTTGGTTGAAACCACCACTTATGTCATAAGATGCATCTTGAGTACTAATAGCTGATACTTGCATCTCACTCAAGTGCTGAAAAATTATACTAATCTGCTGTGACATGATCTTATTCTGAGCCAGCATGCCATCCAGGGTGTCCATCTCCATAACTCTTTTCTTTAGAAGATTCACAGTGTTCTTCTCAGAAGAGTACAGATATTGGTTGTTAGCAACCATCTCAATGAGCTCATTAGCCTTTTCAGGCGTCTTCTTCATGTGCAAGGAACCTCCTGCTGAGTTGTCCAAAGACATTTTTGCCATCTTAGAGAGGCCATCATAGAGAATCTGCAGCTTGGCCAGTTTGAAAACATGTCTGGGGGATACTTTCTGATCATCTGCTTGTATCTCTCCCAGACTTCATAGAAGGACTCTCCATCTTTCTTCCTGAAAGTCTGAACATCCACCCTCAGCTTAGTCAGCTTCTGAGGTGGGAAAAACTTGGTCAGAAATCCATTGACCAACTTGTCCCATGAGTCCAAGCTCTCCTTGGGCTGAGTATCTAGCCCCTGTTTTGCTTTGTCCCTCACAACAAATAGGAAGAGCATGAGCTTGTATACATTAGGATTCACTCCATTAGTCTTCACACTGTCATAAATCTGCAGAAAATTAGAAATAAATAAATTCGGATCTTCCTGCAGGAATCTAAGAAACTAACAGTTTTGTTGTACCAGAGTGATCAATTGTGGCTTCAGCTCAAAATTGTTAGCACGAATAGGAGGTACTGAGATACTGTGCCTATAAAAGTTAGGAGTGGGGGTAGTGTATGATCCCAGCGTCCTCTTAGCTTGCTCGTTGCCATTCGGATTCCCTCCATTGCCATTAACAGCATTATTGGGGTTGTTGGCATCCATGGCTTCCTTCTCAAAAGTATCCTTGAGATTCTCACTGGCTTTGTAAGCTCTAGTTTGTTGCAAATGCCACCTCAAGGTCCTCTCAAATTTAGGATCAAATTCAAGAAGGGGTTTTTTATCCCTGTTCCTGCTCATAAACAAACAGAAAACAAAGAAGAAGAAGGAGTCTCTATATCAGAATATAGAGAGCTCCCAGTGAGGTATCCTATATAAAAAAGAGATAAAATAAAATAAAGCAAGCAACTAAACTAGAAAAAAAGAAAAAAATCGAAAAATACGAAAGAAAAATAAACTTACAAATTCGAAAATTAAACAAGGAAGAATATTAAAAATTTGGAAAAAAAGAAAAAGAAAATTCAATAAAGGGACACCAAACTTAAAATTAGAAATTAAGAAAAATAAATAAAACCTAATTTGAAAATTGAAAGGGAAATAAAGTAAAAATAAACAAATAAAATTAAGAAAAATACCTAATCTAAGCAATCAGACAACTGGAGTTGTCAATTACCATCAGTCTCCGGCAACGGCGATAAAAACTTGGTATGGAATTTTGAATGTCCACAACTGAACCGGTAAGTGCACCGGGTTGTCCAAGTAATACCTCAGATAAGTAAGGGTCGATCCCACTAGGACTGAGGAAGTGCGCAACAATGGTAAACTAATTGGCTTAGTCAAGCTAACAGAAAAGTTGGTTTTATGGTTTTCAAAAGCATTAAACAATAAAACAAGAGTAAAGAAGGCAAATAGAGAGTTTGGTGTAGAAATCAATGAGGGAAATAGTTAAGGTATCGGAGATGTTTACTTTCCAGATTCAGGTTTCTTAACAACTATTTTAATTATGTAAGATTCATTTCATGGCAAACTCTAATTAACTAAACCCTAATCTCTTAGTGATTTAGTCTCCTCTAACCTTCATCAACCGCCAATCTCTTGGTCACTTGATTCCGATTAGAGGGTTAAGTTCAAATCTAGTTTATACCCACAGAAACTCTAATTACCCAAGGCTAAACAAATTATATGTCACGTATCCAGATTAGTTCAAGTAATTAGAAATTTATGAGAAATTTACTTTCAAGTTGTGTCCAGGTGAGAGATCTCTCTCGAGGGTCACAAGAACGCATCTAGAATAAGGGTCACACTCTCGTTCCACCCATATTCATAAAATTAAGAACAAAAGTAATCCTTGAAACTAAATCAGTACATTAATTAGTCTTAATCCATAGAAATAAACAGAGCTCCTAACCTTAACCAAGGAGATTTAGTGGCTCATGACTTACAGAGAAAACAAGGGTTCTGAAAAGTGCAGAAGAAAGAAGATATTGTTTAGTGGCGAATCTTTTCCCTTTTATACTAACCTAATTTGATTTGAAAATAAAATAAAATAATAAATCCTAAGACTAAAAGATATTGTTTATAAAAATTACAAAAAAAAATAAAAGATAACTAATAAATGCTAAATCCAACTAGAGATGCTCTAAGAGGGTGAATTTGGGTTAGCTTGCCTGTCACTAAATGCCAGTTGGGCATTTCGCACCCAAAGAGGACAGGAGCGTTGCTGCTTTATGGGCTTGCTCGCGCTAAACGCCAAGCTGGCGTTTAGCGCCCAAGAGGGGGCAGCTCCAAATCTTTTCCTTTTTGCTCCAAACTCTGCCAAACAGCTCTGAAGTAGCATTCAAAGAGGATTTTTGCACTAAAATAATATAAAACTTAATAATTTCTAACTAAAAATAATTAGAAAATAAAGGAAAAAGGGTACAAGATGCTCACGCATCAGATGACGCCACTGAACATCGGTTCAGAAGGGCTTGGACGAAGGCGTAGAAAGGGAGCCACACCCCCAACTTTATGAACATGGGCTCGTAAACCGACATCCAGTTGGCAACCTAAGGGGAACTAGGTTGATATAGCAAACTCTTTCATCCTCCCCAGAGAGCGCCAACTCATACTGACTCTCTGCATCACCTCCTCCGCATACTGCCCCCTCATCAGGAAGCTTTTGAAGGTCTTCCTCCATGAGTCAGGAAGGCGTATCCAACACATCGGAGGTTACCCAATAATAATCGTTGGGAAAGCCTCTGGCCTGGTAAACGAGAACCCTAGCACCCTCTGATCTCCTCCGAACCATTCCTATAACCAAAAGGGCCACCGTCATTAGCCCGCCCCCATAAAAAGAAGAATACAAATTCTATACTAAAATCTACCGAATGCCAAAAATTTCTCAAAACAGTGGCACCCCCTATTTTTTCTACCACTACCACATAGAAAAATACCCAAAAAAGGAAGAAACAAAAGTGATACAATGCGTGAAATGCCAAAACAAATAAAGGCACCAACCTATTTTCAGAGAATGAAGGAAAATAGCGAAGAAGCACAAACACAGAAAAATGTAGCCCCAGAAGCCACCCAAAAATGCAGCAAAGAGCATTTTTCAAACAACAAAAAATGAAAGGCAACAAGAGAATGAAGAAAATAGAAGGAAGCAGTTACAAATAAAGGTAAACAAATACCCAACGTTTCAAGTGGGGAATGCAGAGGGATGAGGGGTAGAAATGACATTTCAGAACCTCTCTCCTTCCATTAAGCATCATTATAATGCCTCAAAAGATGTAACAAAATCCTACCACCAAAAAACGCAATAGGCAGATACAAGAACGACCCTGCACTCCACCTACGAACTCCCGAAATTCCGAACAACCGGGAAATGAACTCACTCATATTAGCGTCGAGACCATGTTAGCTTGCTTCCATGCTCCTAAGGCAACTGTTTCGGGCCTAGCACCCGGGTCCCCAAAATGGCCAAACAACAGCCCGCCTCCTAGGCCTAAATCCTCCCTATGGTCCAAACTGGCTAGAAAGCTAGAAATTCCTAACCAACATTCGAATTCGAATATCTCCTTTATCATAGCCAGTAAGATAAGATAAGATAAGATAACCAGAAAAAACTATATAAGGGGAGCCAAAGGCCCCCTTAGGTACGTTTTGACACACAATCTTTATCTCTACTTCTTAGATCCATTTTAACTTGAGCGTCGGAGTATCTTTGCAGGTACCACCACCTGCCGCTTCGGAAGTCCGATCACGTCATCACCAAAACCAGCGAGTTTCCAATCCTTCCCTTAATCCGTACCAGCAAAGTCTCGTACATCCCTTAACATAGAAAATGTTTCAATTTATTCCTATGAGCTTATAAATATGTTTCAATTATAATTTTTTCTGTTAATACCGTTAAGAGAATGTTGACGTGATAATTGTATGTTGATGTGTCACTAACGTATTATTATTCTTAGCTAATGACCTAATATATCATTTTATGTTTGAGGTAATATTAAATTTGGTCATTGAACTTGTACACCAGTCTCAATTTAGTCCCTGAATTTCAATTGCCTTTATTTAGTTCCTAAACTTTGCAAAGGTGACTCACATTAGTCCTTAAAATAACTTTTGGCATATAAATATTAATGGAGTGCTCATATATATGAGCAATCAGATGCCATCCTAAAACTTGTAAAATGATGCCATTTTGGCTTTGGTGCTCACATAGTTAAAAAATGAGCTATATCACTTGCTTTGGGAGAAAATTTTTTAATAAATACAACTTATCATATTGTTTTTGGACTCTTTGAGTACCAAAATAAAAATGACATCGTTTTACAAAGTCCAGTGTGGCATTTGGTTGTCCACATCAACGATCCATTAATGTCTATGCATCAAATATTGCTCTAGGGAATAACATGAATTACGTTAGCAAAATTTGGAGACTAAATAAAAATAATTGAAACTTCAGAGACTAAATTGAAGTTCACGTGCAAGTTTAGGGACCAAATTGAATATTATCTCCTTTATGTTTGGTTTCAATTTTACTTTTGAAGTTTCAATATGCTTCAATTATATTTATGGATTGGACAACATATGACGTGACAATCCTATACTAATGTGTCACTATCTGAAAATTGTCATTGCCAATAACATGTCAGCATACCATTGTTAATTCAATATGTTTGTTTACAATTTCAACCCTCTAAAGTTTAATTAAAACATATTTGAAACGTTAAGAACAAAATTGAAATAAATTAAATATTAAAAATATTTTATATTTTTTTTAAACTTCGTAAATAAAATATATACTTTATCTTTGTTTTTTTTACCATATATACACTTGTTCACTCTCACACATACAAAATATGAGTCTTCAATCAACCCCAGCTATGGATCCAACCTAGTGTTTCATCTTTGGCATTAGTATATACTATACAGTCTGAGTCATTCTTTTTTTTTTTGGTAATCCAATGGGGCAAAAGCCTAAAAAAAGAAAAATAACAAACTACTAGGCATTAACTATCCCAATTTTATCTTTTAGAATCAGGTTATCAAGTTTTACTATAGGAAAATCTATAAAATGAAAACTATAGTTCTTTCTCAGACTTTCTTTTGCAAGCCAATCGACACAATCATTTTCTTCTCTTAAAGTGTGCTAGAATTGTAACTCCTAAGGTCTATGTCAGTAGTCATCTATTCCTTTGAGAAGAGAGTTAAATCTTTGGGTCCCTTGTTGCTTCTGAGTTATTTCTTCCAAAGCTTCAGCAGAATCCATTTCAACCACAACTCTTCGCATCCCAAGCTCCCAAGTCATTCGAAGGCCATAGAAAACTCCCCAGAGCTCAACTTGTGTAATTTGACAGTCCCCATTTTTGCCATGAAACCACCTAGCCAATCTCCATCATGAGTCCTTAGTACCCCACCACAGCCAGTCACTTTTTCTTACTCTTTTCTCGCCTCATCGTTATTTAACTTAACCCATCCCTTTTGGGAAGGTTTTCACTTGATTAGTTCTCTACATTGTTGCACATTATCTTTTACTTTTTTCTTCTTTTTGTAGGCTTCATGGAAATTATCAATATCATTTCTCACAACTTTGACAATATTTGATGGTCTTTAAAATAGAGTGGAAAAAACTTCTTTATTCCTCTAGTTCCAAAGTGATGCACCACTATTTTGTGGTACATTTTATGCTCAATTTTGGTGGATTTTATCCACTTTTCTCACATTTATTCAATGAAATGGAATGGTTTCATGATTGTCTCATAAATTGTGTTTAAGTGTGAAAATATGCTTTTAGACCTTTAGTTAGCTAAATTTAATTCACCTTTGATTCTATTAGATTCCTTGATATGTTTGTTAGTGAATTCAGATTGGAAAGGCTAGGAATGGATCAAAGGGATGAAGAGGAAAAGCATACAAGTGGAGAATCCATGAAGAAACAAGGATTTGGATGCTGAGATCGATGCGCACGCGCAGCAGACGCGCACGCGTGGAAAGTGAAGTCGCATGGCGACACGTACGCGTGGATAGAAAATGTCATCGACGCGTACGCGTGACCCATGCGTACGCGTCGGTGCTCGCACATGACCCACTTAAAGTGAATCCGTTGGGGGCAATTTCTGAGCTTCCCAGGCCCAAATCCAACTCACTCCTGATGCTATTAAACCCAAGGATTGAAGGGGGATCAACACATTAGCACATAGTTTAGTTTGGATCATGTTTTAGTGAGTTTCTAGAGAAAGATGCTCTCTCTTCTCTCTAGAATTAGGTTAGATCTAGATTAGGATTTCTTAGATCTAGGTTTAGTTCATGCTTTGATTTACTTTTTCTTTACAATTTCTTGTTCTTCTACCTCTCCTCTCTCTAGTTTTGTACTTTACTCCTTGTACTTGTTTACTTTGCTATTGATGCACTCTTGTTCCTCTTAATTTCCTTTAATGAAATTTGAGTTTTATTTCTTTTACTGTTGATTTGCTTTATTGGTGTTAATTCCTTGCAATTGGTAGTGTAGATATACTTTTCTTGCAATTTGATTTTACTTTCCTTTTATGCCTTCTAAGTGTTTGATTAAATGCTTGGAAGGATGCTAGAGTATATTTTTCTCCCCTTGGCCTTGGTTGAGTAATTAGAGACTCTTGAGTTATCCAACTCTTTTGTTGATTAATAATTGAAAGTTGCTTGTTGATTTGAATTCCACTAAAGTTAGTCTTTCCTTAGGAGTTGACTAGGACTTGAGGACTCAAATTAATTATTTTCACTTGACTTTTCTTCATAACTAGAGGTTGATTAAGTGGAGCAATGGACAATTCTTGTCACAATTGAGGATGATAATGAGGATAGGACTTCTAATTCTCATACCTTGCCAAGAGCTTTCTTTGTTGTTAGTTTATTTCCTTTGCCATTTACATTTCTTGTTCCTTATTCCAAAACCCCAAAATATACATCTCATAACCAATAACAAGAACACTTCCCTACAATTCCTTTGAGAGACGACCCGAGGTTTGAACAATTCGATTATTTTTATTGGGGTTTGCTACTTGTGACAACTAAATTTTTGCATGAGAGGATTATTTGTTGGTTTAGAAACTATACTTGCAACGAGATTTCTATTATGAAATTTTATACCAATCAAAAAATCCGTTCATCACAAAGCCACCATGAAGTCGTAATGAACTCATCCTTCCAACCATATTGCAAGGTCTTCCATAAATTGTTATGCAAGTTCAAATCTAACCAAGTTTTTAGATCAGCACCAAAAAATATCGCTACTGCAGTAGGTTGTATGAGTTGCATCCAAACTCTTGCCGCCTTCGGACAATATCTCAACGCATGTAAAATGTTTCATTTTGATTCTTGCAGTGGTGCTATTTCGGATTGGTTTCCAATATCTTAGCTTTGCGCCCTGCTGTAAGAATTTTGCCATGCGCCAACCTTCACATAAAGATTCTCACCCTTTTATGCTTCCTTCTATTCTCATACAATTCTCTATATATCTAGTTCCTCACTTTGGTTGTCCTTAATAAGCAACTTTTAAGGTGAAACCACTATTACTACTCCTTTTGTGTTGTGATTCCATCGAATAAAATCTTTGCTATCCTTGTTTGGTAGTGGAATTGATCGTATTTTGTTTACCACATCCTCAGGGATTATTCCCTCCGTCTTCCTGAAGTTCTATTCACCCTCTTCATTGATGTACCCTGAAACTAGTTCATTGAATTGTTCTCCATTCAATGCATTAGTTGCCTTGTGATATAAACAACCTTCTTTTTGGATCCATCTATCAAACCAGTGAAGTTTTATACCCATTACCAATCATGTTGTTACACTTCTCCATCACAACAGACTATAACTTCACAAGCTCCTTCCAAAGAGGGGAATCATTTTGCATGCTTTAGATCTCCCCTCTCTCTGTTCTACCCTCAATATATCTATGATGCATAACCTTTGCCATCAAAATTTCTGGTTCTGTAATTACTCTCCATATTAGTTTCATTAAGAATGCATCATTCACCTTTTGTGTATGCTTAATCCCATTCCACCTTGCCTCTTTAAAAAGACATAGGGTATCCCAATTTATGCGGTGTAGTTTTCTTTGATTTTGGGTCTTTTCCCAAATGAATTCCCCTTGCATTCTTTCCAATTGAGTGCGTATTCCTCTCGGCATACTAGTATGTTGCATTTCAAAGTTTGCAATCGGGTTGATAACTGCTTTTGTGAGTGTGATTCTCCCCGCCAATGACAAGAAATTGGCTTTCCAACCTTTCAATTTTTCTTGCACTCAATCTATGACGTTCTTGAACCTCTATTATCCTTTTCTACAATTCGTGAAAGATTGCCATGAGGTATTTGCCAAGAGTTGGTTGCTCTTTATACTGACAGCCATTTATAATGCTTCTTCTATTATCATTCTTTATGTTGCTAGAGAACACAACCGCAGTTTTGCCACACTAATCTTTAATCCCAAAATATCACAAAATTTGTTCAAACAACCCTGCATCTACTATATCTGTTCTCGCGTTGCTTCTGTAAAAACTAATAGATCGTCAGCAAAGAGTAAATGAGAGATTCTAGGACCTTCTTCCCACCTTTATGGGGTTCTAAGTTCCCTTATTACCCCTTCTCTCAATCATTTATGAAAGCCTATCAATAGCAATCACAAAAAGGTATAGAGAGATGTGGTCTCCTTGCCGAACTCCTCGAGTCGAATTAAAGCTTTTCGCTCTCCCCCCATTCCAAAGAATGTTGGACAACACTAAAGCCACACAAGTCATGATAATGTTAGTGAGATATTCCCTAATCCCAAAATGCAACAGGCAATCCCTTAAGCAACTCCATCTGAGACGGTCATACACCTTCTCAAGGGTATAGAGCGATTTTTCATCACATGAGTGATCTCCTTTGTTATCATGGTGTTGTCTTGTATTTGATGCCTTGGAACTGGCTTAGTATGGAGCGATTCTATTATTAACAGCTGGTTTCAACCTATTGACTATTATTTTAGAAATACACTTATAGCTCACATTACAGAACAAAATTGGTCTGAACTGAAAAATTGCATCTGAGATCTTTACTTTAGGAATCCGTGTGATTAGTGATGCATTGAGGTCTTCAATTTTCTTTGGGTTGCTCCAACATCTCTGCACAAAGTCAATTACACTCCTTCCCACCACTTCTCAATTCTCCTTAAAGAAAATAGATGAAAACCCATCCGATCCAAGTGCTTTAAAGGATCCAATATTGAAAATGGCACCCTTTATGTCCTTCGTCGACAGAGCAGTAGCCAGCCTATCTCTAATATAATTATCCAGGTTTGGATAGAAACAATCAACATCCATCTTACAAGGATTTATCTCTTTTACCTTGTACAAGTCTTGGAAGAACTCCATAACATGGTCCAGCAGCTCTTCTTGTTTCGAGATCCACTACCCATCTCTATTTTTAAGTTTTAAGATATGATTTCTTCTTCTTTTCACAATGATTTTTATATGATATTACTTCGTGTTCCTGGCACCATCAAGCAACCACTGTTCCCTTGATTTTTGCTTGCACATTGTCTCTTCTTTGTCAAATAATTTCTCTAACTCCTTGCTCAGCTCCACTTCCAGTTCCTCCAAAAATTTGTTCCTCCCATAAGATGATGCTTTCTAAATTCCATCAATTTGAGCCAAAATTTTTCTTTTTTGGTTCCTTATGTGACCAAACATATTCTTATTCCATCTGAGAAGTTATTGCATAAAGTTAATCAAGGATCGTGATAGTTATAATTCTACTTTTGTTTGACAAAATCCTTAAAGTCAGGGTGCAAGCTCCACATTGCCTCATAACAAAAAG
Organism: Arachis duranensis; assembly: GCF_000817695.3. Taxonomy (NCBI): domain Eukaryota; kingdom Viridiplantae; phylum Streptophyta; class Magnoliopsida; order Fabales; family Fabaceae; genus Arachis; species Arachis duranensis. Next base: position 111,744,215 of record NC_029774.3, on the reverse strand, counting down.
GCTTCTCCCCCACTCTACTCTCCAAAGGCTTGGTGGTGATTAGAATTGGATGGTGGTCTAACTTTATTCTAGCTAAAACATCGACTCTCGCTTTATTAAATCTCAGCCTCCAGTCAACATTTGCTAGAGCCCGATCTAGTCTTTTGAACACCCTTTTCAAATGTCTCATTTAGGCCCTTGTCATGTAAATCTAGCACCCACAGCTCCTAAATCAATCATAGAGAACTCATTCACCCAATTTTTGAATCTTCGACACACATTAGTATCCACTCTGCCTCCTCCTTTCTTTTTGAAAGGTTCAGCAACGTCATTAAAGTCTCCTACCATAAGCCATTGTTGCTGGTTGTTTCTAGCAACTCTAATGAGGTCTCTTCAGAGTTCTCTTCTTCTATTCTCCTAAGGGCTTGCATGAACTACAGTTAAAATCCATTCCTTTTCATCACCTCTTTTTATAGTCATACGAACATATTGGATTTTAGATTTGATAACATTAATACTAATATTAGGATCCCTCCAAATACCGCCGTTATACCCTGAGGCTTCCTCTTTGTACCAAAAATCAAACCCAAACTTCCTTATAACCCTATTTGCCACATCTCCACTATAATAAGTTTCTAACAGAATCACTACATGGGGTCTATACATGTTTATCATATCTTTAAGAGTATGGCCAAAAGCATCACTAACCGCCCCTTTTACAGTTCTAGGACATAATTATCATATGGCTAAAAAGAAAGGGATAGCTTACCAGCCTAATGGTGTTGTGCATAGCACCCTACTCCTGGTTCCCATCATTCCCATTAGAATTCTCTGACTCTCTTCCATATTCACTTGGAGATTATCCTCCATATTGTTGTTGTCACAAAGGTCTCTTTGCTCCTCGTACCGCCTCATCACTTCCATCATTATGTCTGAATTGATAGAATGCAAATCAAGCAGTTCTGGTTCTGGGTCTCCCATCTATTCCATGTTCGCATCTGCCTAGATTGTTTCTGGAACAACATCCTCCTTCATTTCCATTCCTTGGGCATTATTTCTAGTGTTTGGCATGGTTAGTGTCAAGGTTGGAGTTGGATTGGTATTGTTTAGTGTTGGTATTGGTGTATCATTAGAGTTCTAGTTTGGTATATTTATTGGTGTGCTTTGAGAGTCCTGGCTTACTAGGATCAGATGGTTGTTCTTCTCATGGATCATAGAAATGGTCATTTGGTTTGAAGAGGGTCTGTTGTGAGTGCTTTTAGTTTTTGGGTTGGATTTGGGCTTTTTTAGGTACTTTGGATTGTGCTAACTTTATTAAATTAGCTATTGGGTTTGCTTATATGGTTCAACTGAGATTCCTAAGCTTTTTGTATTAGCTGGTTGGGCTATGTGGGGAACATTGGGTAGGGATGTTGAGGCATTTCCGAACTTGTTTTTTCCTTGAGCACCATTAAATTGCTTTTGGGGAACATTCTCTGTTATCAAATGATTTGAATTTTTGTCGTTTTTCGTCCTATGATTCTCTCCATCCATATCACACAGTACATGATACCTTGTACTGCCTTCTCCATGAATGTTCTTTTTGCTTAATTCTCCATTTCCTCCACTACCTTCATTCTCATTTACTTTAATTGCTTGCTTGGCACGTGTTGTCCTCTGCACCATCATCCATGGCCCATACCTATTCTCCTCTACCTCCATTACTCTTTTACCCTTATCATTTTTATTATCTCCAAGATTGTCCTTATCACTTTCGACGTTTCATTCTCATGGTTTCTCAGCCATGCTACCTTCTCCAACAGCTGCTACCGTTGCATCTTTTTCTATCGTCCCTTTGTTCTTAGGGAAACTTGCTTTTTTATGGCCTATCATGTCCCAAGAGAAGCAAATATTGTATAAACATTTATACTCCACCATGTATTTGGCTCCATTGATAAAGTAATGAGACAGAAGGGGTTCTGTAAGATCTAGTTGAATGCATAACCTTGCAAATTTTTTTCTTGTCTTACCTGCTGTGTTAACATCTACCTTTAACGTTGTTCCCACCACATTAACTATCTGTTTGAGCATGTGTTCTTCATAGTATTCAATGGCTAACCTCGGTAACCTTATCCAAGATGTGATAGTATCTATGGTAGCTTCTTCTTGGTTAAAGTTTGGTTTCCAGGGTTAGATGGCTAGGTAGTGATAAAAAATTCTGCATGGTTCTCCAGTCAAGGCAAAGTCTAGATCTTCTTGTGAGTAGAAATTCATAGTGAAAAACTCATTCCCTATGTCTATCACATCCATACTACCTTGTTTCTCCCACATAGCCTCCATCCTTCTACTAAGTACCGACAGTTAGGGGTGGCAATGGGACGGGTAGGGGCAGATTTTTGCCCTACCCGTCTCCCCCACCCTACAATAACCCGCATCGAACACGTCCCGCTTCTACCCACAGGTAGTAAAAAGTTAAACTCTAACCTGCCCTATAATTATTAAAATCCAACAAATGTTTAACCTAAACCCGATCTCGTCCCGCCTCGCCTAAGAATCCGTTCCGTTAAAAACTCTCCCCGAGCGGATAGAGGCGAGGTGGGTACCCACGAGTTCGGATAGTGTTGCCACCCCTACCGACAGTGAGATGTGTTGCCCTAACAACTTCACAATTAAAGTTTCCCACCATGGGTTCCTAAGAGTCTTTATATGGCTGCCTCATGGATAACAAAGTTAAAAATACCATCTACCCGTTCAACTCTAATATCTAGCTTTTGGTTCCTTTCACCTTCTCTTACATTCTGGCCTTCTGTCTCTTGTACTTCCTCGGACTCCATATCCTCTTCCTCTAAGGAGGAAAAGCTTTCGCCTTCCTCCATTTCCATCATTGTTACTGGCTTTCTTCCTCCCTTAACCACTTCGCTGAACAATCTTAGTGGTGGAGCAGAGTTTGCATATTATATCACCTCTTCTCCTATCCATTCTTCTTCTCGTGGCACCAATGACAAGCTTCCCGTAAAATCTGGTCCTTCTTCATCCCTTCTTACCTTCTTTCCCTCCCTTTCACTAAGTTCACTTTCAGTACCTTGTATTTGCCTTGGTTTATAAGCTCGTGAGTGAACCCCACAAACAAAACTACCTCTCATGGTGGTGACTCAGTGTCTCAGTCACAGTCTCAAACTCACAAACATATGGAGAGAAAAAACAAATTTATCGCATGAAAATATTCAGCTCGCAGGGTTTAACTTTTTCATGATATCTCTATTCTAAACCTGATTCCTCTTTAATGCCATCTTTGCTAGCCAATATGCCTCTTCTCTCTTCTTTTTATTACAAGTAAAAGTTAGCCAGAGTCATACTTTTTTTTGTTTGTTTTTCATAGTATCTCCCAACCTGACAGGTCAAAGACTAATCCGTCGCGAATCTGAACTCCATTTAAGGATCTGTCGTTGGCCAATGGGTTGTTGCATTCACAAGGCGGGATTCGACCCTCAATACTTGCTTGAGTCATACTTTACCCTTGCTATTAGTAGCTACCGGATCTACTGTTTACTGAATGGGCTAGGTTTGATAAATGGTTAGGGCCTTTAAGTCTTTTGGTTCTTACAATTGGTTGATTGGGCTGGATTTGGTTGGGTTGATATTCTTCCCAGGAACAAATGAGTTCTACTATTACTTTAGGATATTGGGCCAAAAGGTTTTTATTTGGATAAACGCCTAATAATTATCTATGGATTTGTGGAGGTTGTCTTGTTGCTGAATGGACTTTTAAGACTTAGGCCTGCTACTATAGTCTGCATATTTTCCTTGGAAAATAAATCATTTAGATATTTTCTGTTTTGTTTTTTGTTAATGTGAAAATCGTAAACATATTTGTCTCCATGATTATCTTTATACTTTTTAATTTCTCATTACAACTTTGACTTCTACATTTTTAATGTTATGTACTTTAGTTCACGCAAACAATCAGTGTCATCTTTTACAATTTACAAAAGAAATAATTGGTACAATTTACAAACTATAAATATATCATGTGTACTCTCACCTAATTTTTTTAAATAAAAATGTCAATAATATATTTTTAGGCTCAGCATTTTTAATATTGTAGAGAAATGTATATTTTTCACCATTATTTTTATATGTGTATTTAACATTATTATAGAAAAAAGCTTTTACTTTTTTAAAATGAAAAACGTCACTATCATATTACGTGTGTTAAATTTTTTAAATTAGTTAAAATCATATTATGAAAAAAATTAAAATTTTGAAATTGAAAATGGCAAAGCCGTTTTGCATAAGGCATTTTTTTTTAATTAAAAAAAGAGAAAACGACAATGCCGTGTTGTTTGATATACGAGTTTAAAAAGTTAAACCTGGTTAAAACGGTATTAACATTTTGTAGAAAAAACAAAAATGCCATTAACGTTTTATATTGGCACAAATAAAAAATATAAAATTAACTATAAAAATAAACCTTGGTGTTTATGAAACACTTCGAGGAGAGTAGAAAAAAACAAGAAGTTGTTCTTCATTTTAAGATTTTGAGAGAACTCTTTAAAATTTTGAGTTGCTTTACATATTAAGAGTGAAAAAATTTATGAGTAAATATAACGATGGTATAAAATAAAGGGTTATGTTAGTTTAAAAATATATTATAATAATTAAATTTTGTCTCATATATATAAGGGTGTGAGTTTTTTATGTGAGAATTTATGTGTTATTATTTTTTTTTTTGTTTAATTACTTTGTTGGTTCTTATAGTTTTGCAAAATTTTTAATTAAGTTTATATATTTTTTTTTTTTAATTGAGTCCTTGCACTAATTTTTTTTTTTAGTTGAGTCCCTAAACTTTTTTTTCTTTTTATTTGAGTTCCTATACCAATTTTTTCTTTTTTTTTTTAATTAGATCCCTATACAATTAAGCCAATTACTACTAAGAGTTCAAGAGGGACTTAATTGAAAAAAAAAATTTGGTGTAGGGACCCAATAAAAAGAAAAAAAAGTATACGGACCTAATTAAAAATTTCACGAAACTATAGAGACCAGTAGAGTAATTTAACCTTTCTCTTTCAATAATATATGAATAATTTAATAGTGTACTTTCTCAAAGTGTATATCATGTTGAAGAGACTGACAAATTTTTTGTAGAAATAACCTGTGTTAGTATTTGGTAGTTTCGTTTAATTTCAAAAAATGTTTTCGACCTATTATCAAATGAGAGCACAAGCCTCTCTTATTGAGTTATATGTTGAGTTTGAAAATATCGATGATGTTGATTTTCGAAACCCAACATGGACTGGATCGGCTATAAGCCTATAATACTGAAAGCGATGAAGAGTTTGAAAGTAATTATGAAATTGTTGTTCCAGCTGAAGATGTAGAGAAAGATCAAATACAATAGCGAACCTGCATCCATTGAAAAGTCATTTTTATGCGTAGTTTGAATCTTGATATCATGCATGTACTGAAATTTTTTAAATATGTTAATATAGAGAATTTTATTGTTGTTGTTGTTGTTATTGTTGTTGTTACGGTAACAATTATTATTATTATTATTATTATTATTATTATTGGTATAACTTCCGCTATTGTCACTAAATTCGTCGTTGGAATGAATTTTTACTCTAAAGAGACTGTTACTGCGCTAGTTAAAGAGTATACTATTTGAAGGGGAGCCGATTACAGGGTGTATGAATAAGAAGTTTCAGAACTAATGACATTCTATGTTAATGTGTACAATATGGAACAAGCTATGATTGACTTATTAAAGTTAGTCTTATGAAAAAACAGTATTGTTAGGTGATAAAGAGGTACAATGGTAATCACACGTCCACTACCATTTCTTAAGATCATGCTAAACTGAACTCCGATCAATTGCAGAAACAATAAAGCTATTAGCTGAGGCCGACCCGTCCATAAAGGTAAAATCTGTCATTACTAAAGTGCAGTCGAAGTTCAACTACACGATAAGTTATTGCAAAGTATGGTTGGTCAAACAAAAGACAGTTGAAAAAATATTTGGTAGGTGAAAAATTTTTTATGAAGTTTTGCCCACATGGTTTGAAGTAATGGTTGCAAAATAACCATTAATAATTGTTGAGTATAAAATTGCATATGGCTACCAAAAGAGGCCCTATTAACGGCATCCATATTCAAGTCCACACAATGAGCAACACTAGGGACTATCCATGTCCTTGCAATCATACCTAGATGACCCGCACAATGATTGACACATGTGTGCAAGACAAGTAGAACTCCAACTAAACTTATGAATTTGAGAAAAAACTCACGAAGCAACGGCAAATACTTCCAATGATAGTGGTTCCAAACCGGTCACAATAACGTTGTACTAAATAAATACATTATGTGACATTTCACATAAATTTTCTTACTTACTCGGTCAGTCAAATATTGGCGTCGCTTTAGAGTGCAAAATCATGACAACTTGATTCTACTTCTTCTATGGTCGTTCGGCCTGGAAGTGCTACCAAATTGGGTCATGTATTCGTTCTCTAACCCACTTTTGTTGTAATTAGTTGATCCATTCATCAGCAAATCGTGAGTTCGAAATCCGAAAATCATGGCGATGACATCCAAAGTAATCGTGCACTCATCATGTGGAAGATGAAACGTATGTGTTTCAAGATGCCACCTTTCAATCAGTATATCTATAGTCGGATTGTGAGACATGATCCTCCCAATACTTGAGATATATAATAGAATCGCTCTCTCTCACTTGTTCTTCCACCCTAATATCATATGAATTTTATTTAGTGTAAGCATCTCGTGTACAAATTTTTTAAACTCGGAAAACAAAAATAATAATTAACAATGAATCACTGTAATGAGTCAATGACTACTATTACTAACAAAACAAATTAATACTCAGTTTAATAATAATTATATTCAATAATTACTAAATTACTATAAATTTAAATAATTGATAATTATTAAATAAGTTATTAATTATTAATTACTACAGTAAATATAAAAATTATTTACATATATAAGATGTCAAAGATATTTTATAATATGATTCTCAGCACGTGTAACATTACTTTCTTTCATCTTCATTTTTTTTAACTCTACGATAAAAAATATACGAATATTTAATGATAATTATAACCCAAGAACTAATGATTAATCTTTTATAATTAATATTTAAAAACATATATTTAAAATTAATAACAGTTCTT